>NC_043702.1:135516633-135607625 GCF_006229205.1 Suricata suricatta | reverse complement strand
TGCTGCTGCTGCTGGCGGTGGCCGGCGCCGGCGCGGCCCCGCGCGCCGCGCTCTACTCGTCCTCCGACCCGCTGACGCTGCTGCAGGCGGATACGGTGCGCGGCGCCGTGCTGGGCTCCCGCAGCGCCTGGGCGGTGGAGTTCTTCGCCTCCTGGTGCGGCCACTGCATCGCCTTCGCCCCGACTTGGAAGGCGCTGGCCAACGACGTCAAAGGTGAGAGGCGGGCCGGAGGGCCTCTCGCGCCATCTCAACCTCCCTCCCCTGCCCCGGCCGACCCCCTCCACCTGTCTGGCCGAGGGCCTCTCCCACCGGGCCCATCGCCGCGCCCGCCTCTTTCTCTCGGCCCTCTTGCACTTCTCCCCGGGTTCCAGCCCTCAAGTCCATTTTTGGCTCCCGTGCCTCCTTGCTCCCCTTGGCCGGTGTGCCGAGCTTCTCTCCCTTCCTGGTGGCCTGGGCCCTCACACCTGCTCTGCTTTCCTGCCCTTCCTCTGCCGGGTTACTGCCCCCCATCCCTACGCTGGGGTCCTTTGTTCCTCTTGCTCGGCTGACACCTTATGGCCTCTTCTACTGTCGCCTGTGGCAGTCCCCTTCCTCTCGCCCAGGGACCCGTCTTGCCTTCCTGCGGAGTTCCTCTGCTGCTGTAGGATCGGCTGCTGTGGGATGGGAACTGGGCACCAAAGGAACTGACACTCCTCCGTCTGCCGCCCCCGCAACCCTTTGGCTAGTTGACCCAGCTGCTACGTCGACTTCCTTTCTTAGCTCTGCTTTGGAGACAGAGTTTTCCTGGCCTCTACGGACCTGCTGCCTCCAATTCATTAGCTTCTGGGCCACATCCTTCTCTCTCTTCCCCTTGGCCATGCGTCCTTCCACACCCTTCTGCTTCAACCAAATGAACTCAGAGGCCCGACTGAGTTCCGTGGGTGTTTGACCCTTGCTCCACATTCTTGTTCGCTGGCCTGACCACTGGTACCATATTCCCTTGATTCTAAGAGGCCCTCGCTTGTGAGACGCACCATTCATTTACTAACAGCCTGAGGGGTAGAGAGAAAACAAGACCACTGAATGTATAGAGATTTAAAGGTGTACTCTGTTGTAGAAATGGTAAATTTTCTAAAAACTTAAGACTAGACCTGAAAAAATATGGTAATAATAGTAAGTAATATGTACTGAGTGCTTACTATATGTCTGACACCTTCCTGGGTAAGTACATAACGTGCATTTTCTCAGTTTCCACAATTGAAAGATCTCTGTGGGTTCACACATCTGCCTCGACCGCCCAGGGTGTTTGGTGGGTGGGGTGGTAGTGATTTGCTTCTGATTTGCTGCCTCTGAATGGAGCTGATTTCTGATTGTGGTGCTAGGGCTCTCACAGGGCCCCTGATGGAAAGGATCACTGAATGAGGGCATCTTGGGGAATAGGCATCTTCCTAGAGAGAGAACTGGACCTGTTGTTTCCTTGTTGTTCTGTTGGTATTTCTTGATAAACTCAACCATTCGCGGTGGAATGGTGCATTTGTAGCTGTTGGTTTTCAAACCGAGGCCACCACTCCCCTTGAGCAGCTGAAGTGACTAGCTTGAAAGAGGCAGACACCTGTTAGCCATATGGTCCCAGAATGCTATTTTTAATAAAACTGATAAACCGTTTTACCTCCAGTGTATGTGTAGATGCGTGTCTACATGCCTCTCTAGTCGCATCAGCGGAGTGTGCCATTTCTTAGTAGCTCTTCACACTATTTCAGTGATGTCAGCACATCTGGTCAGGGCAGGAGGAAGGAAGAATAATGTTGAACATGCAGCTGGAACACCTCAGGGGACATTAGGTGTCCAGGGGACATTGTGGGGCTGAAAATCACAAAACCCCCCAGATCAGTTTCCATCTTGAGGCTGTGAGAGGTCTTTAATGGCTGCAGATGAACCCATCCTAGAAGATCCTTCTGTTGTAAGAATGTTGGAGGGAAGGTTTAGCTTCCAGCTGACTCATGTGTTTGGCCTCTTGCAACCTGGAGTTTTCCAGTGAATTGCATAGCCAGACACTGACCCTGGATGAGGGGTGCCCCTTCCAAAAGGGCTCTTTCCCTACTGCACAGAGAGACAGCCTTCCCCTAAAAAATGCAAATCAAAACTTAATCCCAGGAAGGAAATGGAAGCCTCCAAGTCCGTGGAGATAAACCACAGTCAGTGGGAAGTAGGAAATTGAGGTGGGAACCAGCGGTCTCCTGTGAGCCACGGTGATGGGTCACCTCCCACCCCCTTAACAAGATCGCGTGGGAGGCTAGTAGTGGTTGAATCTGGTGTCAGATTGGACCCCAGTCCAAGAGGAGGCCCTGCTGAGAAGCCAGGGTTATTCTTACATCGCCTCTATATTCCCGAGGTTCCTTGAGAAAATGGTTGTGGGCCAGCAGAGGGCTCAAAACCATCATGGGCCTGTGGGATGTGGCCCCTGCCTTCTGCCAATGGGATGAGTATCTGGGGTAGGAGCAGTGAGAGTGCGGAAAGTCACGGGGAGGGGGGTGGGGGAGAGAAAATTTGCAACCCTGTCCAGCTGGCCTCAGGCATTTCATCTGACTGGCTGGGGCTCATGTGTTCAGGGACTTGTGGGGGAGGTTCTCTGGGGCGGTCGTGGGCCAGCACACTGGCTTCTAAAGATCTGGCTCGTCCCTTTCTATTCCTAGCAGCTCTTATTGTGTCACCATGTGTTTGGGAAACGGATTGTGTTCATTCTAGATCTTCATTACTCTTCATCGGCTAATCAATGAGTAAATATTTGTTGAATGATCTCTGTGTGCAAAGCATTGTTTACGTCGCAGCTTGGGTTTGGGAAGTGAGCTACACATAGCAGGAGAACTGGCAACAGTAAGCTGTGTTTGGAAAGCGACAAAGGAGTGGCTCAGCCATTTGTTGTAGGAATTGAGGGAAGGGGGAAGTCACAGAGGGCTAATCTGGCCACCAAAGGCCATAGTTTAAGCAGTTTACACACTTGCCTTACACACTTTGCTAAGGGCCACTCATTACAGATAATCTTATGAGAAAATAGTGGAGCAATCAATGGTTTTTCCTTTTTAACAGATTAAGTAATTGCCCAAGATAGTACAGATGCTGGAGGAGGTTCTTGAGCCCATCGCTTCCTCTCTAGAACGTAGGCAGGGGGAGAGGTGGGTGAAGAAGGAAGGGTACACATGAGAAGATGGCCTCTGCAAAGCCACGGAGATGACATTTATAAAGCATGGACGTTTGAGTGATGCTGAACAGTATTGGTTTGCCTCCTTTTTTTCCCCCATGGTGTAGACCACCTCTCTTGCTTATACACCTGTGATACCTTATTGCAGAGCCTGGCACAGGGTAGGAACCCGCTGAACACTCATGCAGGCCGATGGCATGAGCCTCACGGGACTCCAAGTGAGAATGTGGTGACCGGGCCTCCTGTTGGTGCCATGGGTCTTTTGGACTCAGAGCTGGAGAGTCAGCCAGGTGTGAGGCCTAGGGAAGGCATTTGATCTATCTCGTGACCTCACTGTCCAGAAGTCTGCAGCAAGGATGCAGGTGGTGACAGCATGGCACTGGCTAATTTCCCGTCAGGAGGACTCCTGGAGACTTGGACTTGGATGGGGGTCCTGTTCTGATCACTTGACTTGGTTGGCTCTTGGTGGTTTGGGTGGGTTTGACATCTGTCTTTTTTTTTTTTAATGTTTTATGTATTTTTGATACAGAGAGAGACAGAGCATGAGAGGGGGAGGGTCAGAGAGAGAAGGAGACAGAACCAGAAGCAGGCTCCAGGCTCTGAGCTAGCTGTCAGCACAGAGCCTGACGCGGGGCTCGAACCCACAAACGTGAGATCTGACCTGAGCCGAAGTCAGAGGCTTAACCTACTGAGCCACCCAGGCGCCCCTGACATCTGTCTTAATAGGGGCTTGCGTATTGCCATTTTTTGTGGCAAGAGTTGTTTGGCATCGAGCACTTTAACAGCTCTTGGAGCCAGAAAGGAGAGAAGAGACCATCCACTCTGGCCCCCATTTGACCCATGAGGCCCAGAAAGAAGACATACGCAGCTCTTGGTGCTTTGACCACTTGCAACTATAAGCAAGTCATGTGACTTTGGGTCCATGCTCCCTTCCTGGACTGGCGAGTGGGGGCGGGGATACTGCCTAGCACTCCTGAAGGAGCCCATGACCCCCCTCACTACAGGGTGTAGCTTCACTCACCACCCCAGAGACCATAGCTGTCCTAGTTATGCTTATGTCCCTTCCCGCCCCTCTCCACTTGCTCATTTACTCTGTTGTTAATGGAGAAATTATGTTGCCAGGGCAGTAATTGCACCAGGAAACATTTTTATCCCCTAGAGTGGGGGCTGGCCTGATAACTGCTAATGTTAGGCGTTAAGCCCGCAGATTCCGATGTTTAAGTCACCGGACACTTTAAAAAGCCTCCCTCACCCCGTTCTGTCTCTCTTTGACAAGAGTGCACTTTACTTAAATGCAGCTCTGCATTACCGGCGGCGGTGGAGCACCCAGATAAGGGTCCTCTCTGTTCCTTGCACTGTTACTAGAATGACAAATGGCCAGCCCGTGGTGATCTGTATCCAACCAGATCTTTATATGTCATTATGGCTCATTAAGGTATTGACACTGATATTCCTGAGAAACCTTCCTTAGTTGGGACTCTCGGCACCTGACTGGCCTCAGCCTACTCCTCCACTTCCTCCTATGGCTAAAGAGGCACCAGCTCCATTTCATGGAGGGGTTGGATAGAGAATCAGGATGTAAAGAGAAGGAGTCAATGACCTGCCTGGGAGCAAGGGGCTGAGAACCCCCAGACATCACCTTTCCTCCTTGTCTCCACTACTACCCCCCCAACTCTCCCCGGGGTTTCCTGGTTGGGAGGCTAACAGAGCAGCCCTCTGTTCTGTCTTGGGCCCTCTCAAGACCAAAAGAGAGGCTCAAATCCTGGGTTCAGATCCCAGATCTACCACTGATTCCTGTGTGCGCTGGGCTCAGTTCTCTGATCTTTGTCTTACAGTGGCTACCTTACTTCCCTCCTAGGGTAGTTGCACATTAACTAGATAAATTAGGCACACAGTGAATTCTTTGTAAACTCTGTGTGTATGGTATCATCTAAGAGGTGAGTGTCTGATAGTGACTGAGTGTTTGAGTTAAAGAATTTATGTTACTTGAAGACAGCATTGTTTTCACATTCTCTCTTACACGGGGAAGGTTGTGATCAGAGCAAAGAGCAAAAATAGAAGGGTCATACGCTGACCCTGGTGAGGTGGAGAGGGAAGGGAAGTGGGATGGAGGCGGGTAGCCTTTGGACAAGTCTGAAGCTTCAGTTGCTTTCCTTATTTGTAAAGTGAGGGGAATGACGTCCCACTGCAGTGGCCATACTGGAGAGAGGGGGTGTTGTGGGTGCTCACTGAGCACCAGCTCTCTGTTCTCTCCCCTCCCTGTCCCTTCAGTCTTCGTGTCCCAGTGGCAGTGGGCACTGACTCTGGGCCAAGGGATGGTGGCCTGTACTCGTGGAGAAGAGGGGAGCAGTTGAGGCCTTCAGTGTTCGGTCACCCTGCCAGTGACTTTGTGAGACCCCTGTCAGGGTCCCTCACGGGCAGAAGGACACAAAAGTGCTTCTCTCCCACACTTTTGTCTAGTTGACTCCCTCCTTTGAGAGTAGCCATGTCTCCCCAGCAGAGAAGGTTGTTTGCTGTTTCACCGGTCCTGGGCTGTGGCCCAGAACGGGGCCATTATTTTTTCTGACGGTGGGTTTCGGCCGAGGGGGGCCTTGTGGCCTGGGGCCTGCTGACGGAGCAGGGTGCCCAGCAGTGAGGATGCAAAGCGAGGAGGCACTTGGGGCGGCTGGGCTTGTGACTGTCATGGAGACACGAGTGGGGCCCTGCGCTTATTGCTCACACAGGCCCCTGTCAGCTGATTGGCAGGCTTCCACTCAATTCCTGCCTTTCCAGCGAAGCCCGTGCTTGGTCCCCGGGACTGGTCTCCCCTGTGTCCAAACCCCGTGAGAGCTCTGGGCCACGTGGCAGGCACCAGTCCGTTGCCACCACACGACATGTGTGGCTTCACATGTGTGTATCTTGCCCTCCAGCCTCACTATAACACTGAACCTTAACACGGGCACCCAACCTGGAACAGAGCTCAGAGGCCTGCCTGGTAGAGAAGGCTGTTTGCTGTTTCACCGCTCCTGGGCTGTGGCCCACAACAGGGCCATCATTTTCTCTGCCAGTGGGTTTCGGCGGAGAGGGGGCCTTGGGGCCTGGGGCCTGCTGAAGGAGCAGGGTGCCCAGGCAGCTTGGGCCTTCCAGACTCTGGCCTCAGGCCTCTTTCCCTGCAGTTCCTGGATTCCAGGTGCCTTTCCCTCCCTCCCCTGGCTTTCCTGCCGAGAGCCGCCCCTGCGAGGCGGGCGGACAGCCAGGGCCTGTGGCCACAGAAGCCTTCTCCGAGTGTCCACCGGGGAATTCTAAACCTCCCGGGGCATGCTCTTCGCCCTTCTGGAACGGATGCTCTCTAGAGGGCAGCGGGGACAGAGGCAATGTCAGGGCTCTGTCCCGGGGGGTTCAAGTTCATCTCACATCTCTCTTCAGCTCCCCGCAGCCTCTGTGCCCCTCCCCCGCTGCAGGAAACGGAGGAACACAGTACCATTACAGGACAGGGTTGCCTGTGCTGTTTCACCACGTCCTAAGCACAGGCTAAGTGCAGAATAACCAGATGATCTCAGAGACCCTTCCCGAGGGAGGGGTGACCTTTCTCACGAGAGCCTTAGGGGCAGGTGCTCTGGGCATTGGTGAGGGTGAGGGGTTACTCGTGGGAGGTAAGCAGGCGGAGGTCCTGGTCCCTCTTCCTTTACCTGATTTCTTGGCTTTTCCTTTCAGACTGGAGGCCAGCACTGAATCTTGCCGCGCTGGACTGTGCTGAGGAGACCAACAGCGAAGTCTGCAGGGACTTCAGCATCCCTGGCTTCCCGACCGTGAGGGTGCGTGACAGGGAGGGGAGAGCGGGCCTGGTGCTGGCGGCACATGCTGCCTGGGCCCCTGAACCCTGTGGCATCCTCTGATGCTTCTGGCCTGGTCTGTCCTCTGGCGCACTGTCCCTGTGCTTGAACAGATACCTATTGTAGGAGCAGAAAGGGATGTGAATTGGGAGGTTCATTCCATCTGGCAAGTTCTGCCCTTTATAAGGAGGTGAGGGGCTGATTTCAGCTGCTCTGATTTGAGCTGTGAGGTGGTTATCACCTAAGCTGGTGA
Source organism: Suricata suricatta (assembly GCF_006229205.1). Classification (NCBI taxonomy): domain Eukaryota; kingdom Metazoa; phylum Chordata; class Mammalia; order Carnivora; family Herpestidae; genus Suricata; species Suricata suricatta. The sequence goes on along the minus strand of NC_043702.1, from coordinate 135,600,382 downwards.
GAACCCTTAGCTCCCGGGAGCCTCTTTCCAACTCCTCTCTCCCTCCCGACCTGCCAGCCTTAGAGGTCTGATTTAACTCTTTAAAACCCGATTCGGGCTCTGACCCACCCATGGGCAGGATCCGACTCAGGGCCTGATGACCCTCCAGAAAATACCAGCAAGCTTCAGCCTCATTAGGCAAGTGCCTTGAGTCCAAGTAGCTGAGAAGTGACCCGCCAGGGTAGCTTCACCCCATGATCAAATGGCACTGCCTCAGGCAGCAGGGATCCCCATCACGGGAGCCATCACACCCTGCACATGAAGGCCCCGTCACCCGGCTCTGGCTGAATATAGCGTGAGCTCTCCAGCGAGCCCTTGCCTGGCAACCTGCCCACTGTGGGGCAGCAGCAGCTTAATTAACATCTGAACAACTTCCAAGGCTCTCACGTAGGAGGTTCTGGAAAGCCCAGAACAGCAAGACAGTGCAGTTATACTTAGTGCCGTCCCCAGGGCTCAGCCCCAGCTGTAATCCAATTAGTTTGCTTCCAAATTAAAGAATCAGAATCTCTCTCCCTACCTCCAGCTATAAATAATTAGCCTCCTTCTACCAGAATGGCATCTAGAAAAGCACTTCCTCTATAACAACAAAAGAAATCAGGAAAGGTCTCTGAAGGTTAAAATGTTAAACATTGTCCCTAGAACAAGATATCCGAACTCAGGGGCCTCAAGTTACAGGCAGAACCACGAGCCATGTCTCAGCCCAATGACTCCAAGAGAATTTGTCTGGAAAGCGAGGCTCCAGACTCCAGCAAGAATGTCCCACTTGACCTCCATGTGAGCTTTCTGCTCCTCACACCTGGTGAAATCCTGCTAGGTTCAGGATTTCCACAGCCCGAGCTCCCTCCTACACTCTTGTTACCACTTGGGGTCAGGCTGAAACCCCAGGTGTAGCCGAGGCTAAGCCTGTGTGGGGAGTGGTGTGGTGAGCCAACACCTCCTGCCATAACTTTTAGAGGTGGTGGTGAAGAGATTGCTTATCAGTCATCCCTTTCAAGTCAAGGATCCCCTGGCAGGGCCATTGCTTTATCCTTGTCCTGAAACATGTACCTGAAAATACTCAGAAATACTGTACGGGGGTCCTCTGTTCCTTTGGCTGAACCAGGGTGGGCAGCCCAGTGTGGAAAGTTGTGGGAAAACGGGTGTGGCTGGAAGCGTCCTCGATCGCAGGGGTCCAGACCCTGCTCAGCCCCTGGGAAGTGGATTGGCATTGGTGCCAGGGCCACGGAAGGATGTCCTGGCAGGGTTCTGTGGGACCTGGCACCCGGAGCTTTGCGTTCCTGCCTGGGAGAGGCTGGGGCTCAGTGGGTGTGAGGGAGGCAGACCAGGCCATCGGGAGGTCCCCAGGCTCCCAGCGCCTGGCCTCCCCAAGTCACGCAGCACAGGCAGCCCGAATACCTCAAGAGATTAATCATCTCCTGCACCGCCCAGCTGGCTGTGGGAGGGGAGCGGTGAGGGAGGGCCCCATGCTGGTCGTCGTGACCTTTCCCAGCCTCCACGTGGGCAGTGCCTGGCGGGGCCCAGCAGTTCAGTTTCAGCAGGGGGAGGCACTCAGTCTCCTCTCATCAGGACTCTGGCCCAGGGGAAAAGTGGTTCCAGCTTCCGGTGGGTCTCTGCTCTAAGGCACCAGCTTTCAAACCTTTTACTGTAACCTACAGTGAGATATATACATTTTCCAGTGAGATCCAGAAGTTGCTTTATATGGATGTGACCACTAAAAAGTTCCATTAAACAGTGTGTACTCTTCCTAAATGCAGTACATAGTACTATTTTCTGTTCTGTTTATTATTTTTTTAACTGCTAGCTGTGATTCGATAAATTGATGCCCCATCTTACTACTAGGTTGCTTCAAATATTTGGAAAATGCCACTCAGACAGATTCCAGACCTCCAGAAACTCTGGCCAATCGAGAGTCTGGTGTGCCTGTGGGCATCCTGGCTGGACTTCCTGGAAAGCAGAGCAGAGCCTAGAGGTCAGCCTGGCTGCCAGTGAGCCAGAGAGATAGCCCTGTGCCCCACCTGCTGCCCCCCCACCCCCCCCGGGGCTGGACCTGTCCCCACTCCTACCTCTAGAGCCTGTGAGAACTCCTGTCGCACAGGGCAGAGAGAGAGTATCTCTGGTGTGAGGTGTGATGGAGGCAGACCCACACAAGACTCTGGCCACCCCCAGTTACATGTGTCATTGTCCCTTTCTTCTGTCTCCTACCCCTTTGTCACCATTAGCAAACAGTGAGCTTCCACCAGCCCAGCCTGTTTAGCAAACATCTGGCTCTGCAGGGCCAGCTGGCTGTGTCGGGTGCCCATCTGACTGGAGCTGGAGCCCAGTTGGAAGAAAACAAAGGTGTGGGGGAGGGAGGGACTAGTTGGCAACAGGTTCTGGCTGGCGCTTGGAGACCTAGAGGCTGGATCTAGAGGGCATTGCCACAGGCCACAGGAGTGCCGTCGGAAGTATTTCATCAGGACCCCTTGTAATCTGGGGTCAAGGTTACAGAGAACACCCACATTGGGGTGAGAGAGGACAAATATCTCCACTTGGCAAGATTCTGAGGAAATACTTGACGTGGGTTCAAATCCTGGTTCCCCGGCTTATTGTATATGACTCGGAAAGTTGTTTGGCCATGCCTCAGCAGCAGGCCTCATTTTCCTCGTCTGTAAGAAATGGGATGCTAATATCTCCACCTAATGGGATTGTGGCCAAGTGTGAAGTGAGGTCCTACATGTGAGAGTGCCAAGACATTGTGGAGTGTCACTTGGAGTTCAGTAAATGTTACTTGGCTTCCTACCCATCATTGACCTCCTTCCTAAATCATCCCCGGTAGCTGCTCCGTGGGCATTGCCTTTAGCCCTTCCAGCCATGACCACTGAGTGAGTGTTTTCTGGGCACCCAGCACTCTGCTCACTGTGGGGGAGACACAGCGAGCTCACCAGCAAGTTGGCAGGCAGGGGGTGATCTGTACGCAGTGAACACCCGTGTCCACTGGGCCCCCTGAGCCCTCTCCGTCACACGTCAGAGAGGTTTCATGGAAGAAGGGGACTTCCACTTGGTGTCGGAGGATGCATGGGGTTCAGCTGGGGGAAGAGGAATGTGGGCAGAGGAGGAGGCAAGAGCAGAGGCCCTGTGTGGGCGGAGCTGCGGGACATGTTGAGGAGACCGTGTGGCTGGAGCAGAAGCTCCTGCGCGGGGCCGAGGCAGGGCAGCAGGGCCCGGGAATGGCAGGTCCCTGAATTCAAGGCTGGGAGTGTGGACACCCGGTGGGGGTTCAGAGGCTGGGCTCTTACCTTACTGGCTCTTGCAAGAGGGTGGGATGTCAGGGAGGGGGCCCCTGGCTCTCTCTGGAAGAAGGGTATGGGCCCCCTGCTGTCCTCTGGCCCCTTCCACCATCAGGCCCCAGCATAGCAGTGGTTAGGCATATGGATCCTTCTGGAATCACCGTAAGATGTTTGGAGACTGGGTCATTTTCCTTGAAACTTGATTTAAAAGCTTGGATTCGGTGTTATCGATGGTCAGCACTGGAATGTGTGCTTTCCATTCGGCCTTATTGGACGCCTAGAAAGGCAGTTACTCCCTGATACTGGTATTGCTTCTTGACAGATTGGTAAAGACCTGCCTGATGCCACTGGCCTCCTGCCTTTGGGGAGATGTGGAGGTCTTCCAGGGGCACCAGAGTTGGGGAAGGGGCCTGTGTGAAGTGATGAGAGGAAAGGGACCGGGTGCTGAGTGCTCCTGGAAAAAAGAAAACTCCCCGCTGACGTCTTAATTACCTGTTTCCAAGGAGTTGTGGTGGTTTCCCTTGGGGAGGGCCCACGCCTCCTCCAACAGCTGACTTAAGAAGGATACATTTTAATAGGAGCACAAAAATGTGCCCTGCCCAGATTTTAATATGATTTTCACATGGGCATCTAAGATGATCAAAGGGCAGAGGTTTTCTGCTCAGCTGAAAGGATGTCTTCTGGGTACTTCCATGTTCTCGGCACCGTGGGGCTTGCAGAGGTGCCAAAGTACAGTCCTGTCCTCAAGAAAGTTCAGGTTTCGGGCCCGTCGTAGCTCAAGTGTAGGGAAAGGGGGCAGTGGGTCCTGGAAGGGCTTGGCCCCGGTGAATTTAGCCATTATTCATTGGTAGTGGGGAGTCATGAAAGGGATTTGAGGGAGAATGACATGATCAGACCAGAACTGTGCCACTAAGCAAAGTGGCAACAAGGAACACAGTTGGGGAATGCAGAAATTGAGTGGATTACAGTGTCTGAGCTCACAGAGGGACAGGTGAGGACTATTGCATTAGTCCAGGAAAACGGGGTAAGCCCTGGTCTGGACAAGGGCAACTGGCCCAGAGGACTGGTGAAGAATCACCAAGGTCAGATTCACAGAACTTGTCCACTGACTGGTTGGTTGATGGGGTTTAAGGGAGGACGGGATGCTGGAGGGATAATGTGGGGAGAAGGATGAGTATGGGGTGAAATAAGGAACGTAAATGGAGAAACAAGTTTTGGAGGACAGGTGACTCAGTCTTAGAGAGATGGGGGAGGGGTAGCTGCTGTGTGGAGGGCTCCAGGAGGAACCGGAAGTCTAGGACAGGTGAGGACCTGAGACAGGGTTCAGACTGCAAATCATTTAGATTAAGTAGGTGACACTGACAAGGGAGACAAACAGTAGACTTGTTCACTCATTCACTCGCTCCTTCATTCAAAAGCGTGAATTACCCTCCTGTTTATGACGATGCCCCCCAGGGCTTTTTTTTTGTAAATTTGTTTCTTAATGTTTATTTTTGAGAGACAGAGTGCAAACAGGAAAGGGGCAGCGGGGAAGCAGGAGAGACACAGAATCTGAAGCAGGCTCTAGGCCTGTTACAGAGCCCGATGCAGGGCTTAAACCCACGAACCGTGAGATCATGACCTGAGCCAAAGTCAGACGCTTAACCGACTGAGCCACCCAGGCACCCTTCTCTCAGGGCTTTTTTTTTCTTTAATGTTTTTATTTATTTTTGATGGGGGGGGGCAGCGTGAGCAGGGGAGGGTCAGAGAGAGAGAGGGAGATACAGAATCCAAAGATAGACTCCAGGCTCTGAGCTAGCTGTCAGCACAAAGCCCAACGCAGGGCTCGAACCCACGGACCGTGAGATCATGACCTGAGCCAAAGTTAGGCGCTTAACCAACTAAGCGACCCAGGCGCCCCTCTCAGGGCTTTTAAACAGAAGAGGGTCAAGAGCTGATGCATGGCTGGTGACTGGGTACAGGAGATGATGGGGGCAGGGGACACGAGAGAGGAATCCAGGGCAATGCTAGGACAAGGGTGAGGGGAAGGCTGTGAAAGTGGCAAAGAAGGTCTGGTTGGTGTCAGGCAAACCAAGGGAGGTGGCAACATGAAGGTCAAAAAGGAGGGTGTCAGGAATATGTGGTACAAAAAAAAATGACAAAACTTGGCCATGGGGCAAAGCAGACACACTGCAGAGAAAGCAGGGAGGGGCTGGAGAGGTCATTGGATTGGCCAAAGGGGTCGGCTGAGCACTGGGGGCACAAGCCACAGCCAGCCGGGCATGGGAGTGAAACGGGACAGTCAGAGAGGGAGCACAGACCCTGCTTTGAGGAGTTTGATAGTGCAGGGAAACAGGAAGTACAGTAATGAGGAGGAAGGAGGGCCTCTGTCTATTCTCATCCGACTTCCCTTCCTGTCCTTTTTTAAAAGAAAAATTAGATTAGGAGGATTGGAATCTATTTGTTGGCATCGGGAAGTTCCTAGCAGAAAAGGGGAAAAAGATGAATTGATAGGAAAAAGTTCCTAAGAGCATGAAGAGTAGGAGCCAGAGCCCCAGTGGTGACATTGTTCTGGAATGTAGATGGGAGGCAACTGAGGACAGAGGGAAGGCTGTGTGGTGGCCCAGGGGCACATGCAGGGACATGGGAGGTCTTCCTGGGGGTGTGTCCCAGGGTCTCTCTGCATTCCCCTAGGTCTGTCTTGCTGGGGCTTCTGTCCCACTCCCTGCTGCCCAAGGCTGGGGCCTTGAGAAGGCTCCACTGGGGTCCAGGGAGGCTGCCTTTTGATGGAGGAAACGTGCCAACCCCTTTAAATAAGGCACCTGGGAGACCTGGGCGACCTGTTGGTTGATAAAGAAAAGTTGCCATGCTGCTGCTCATAGCTGAAAATAACACCAGTAGCAGTGCTGGTCCATAAATGCCTTCATGTGCTTTCTCTCTTCGATCTCATCACAATTCAGAAAATCTGTGATTGTTTTTATAAGTGTTAGGACAATGTATAATTTCACTCAATTTACTCAATAACTGCAAAGAACATTATTATAAATATATGTGGTGGGAGTGCCTGGGTGGCTCAGTCAGATAAGCATCTGACTTCAGCTCAGGTCATGATCTCCTGATTCATGAGTTTGAGCCCAGCGTCAGGCTCTGTGCTGACGGCTCAGAGCCTGGAGCCTGTTTTGGATTCTGTGTCTCCCTTTCTCTCTGCCCCTTCCCCACTCACAGTCTATCTGTCTCTCTCAAAAATAAACATTAAAAAATAAAAATAGATAAATATAAGTGGCATGTCTCCGTGGATGGTTTTCACCCAGAATCAAAGTTCACATTTGTGGTCTGAAACGAGAGACAGCAGGGCAGCGAGCAGGAGTTAGGAGCCAGGTGAGGTCGGAGAAGGAGGAAGTTGTAGGCAGGAAGAGGTGGGTGGCTTCTCTGCATCTTTGTTGTTCCTCATGTGGGAGGGCAGGCAGGTGGCCTGTTGGTTTTAGTTTTCTGCCTACAAATGGCTGGAATAAACACATGGTAGCTGGTCAGTGTTTCCTAGTGTCTAAAAGGCGGAACACGGGAAGGGTATGATGATAATCCTGCAGTTAACATTTATTGATCCCTTACCGTGCACATCGGACATAAGCACGTTAGGTGTATTTGACTCCTCACAGCAAATCTTCAAGGTGGATGGTGTCATCCTCATCTTAAAGATGAGAAGGGACAGAGGGGCTGATGGATTGCCCAAGGTCATACAGCAGCAGTAGCAGAGCCGGATCTTGAACCCGGGTCTGGTTGACTGCAGGGCCTACACTCACCGCCAGCTTGGAGTAAGGCCAGATGGCCATGCTGTTGCAGGCAGAGGCCCAAAGGAAGCTACAAGTGGCCCCGGAGGACCTCAGGAAGAGGCCTCTTCCTGGCCAGCAGGCTCTGTCCCAAGCCTTTAAGTGGCCGTCTGTCTGTCAGGACAACTGAACTTTGTTCCCTCCTGAGCCCAGAGGGCACAGGAGCCCAGCGGTTTTGCTACTTAGGCAGAGGCCCAGATTCTGAGGAGTTGTCCTTTGTTCTCTCTGTCCTCTTGCCCAAGGAGGTGACAGACTGAGGCTGGAGTGTCGTTTGTATAAATGTGGGAATAGAGGACAAAGCGGTCCTATCTGTAACAGGACATGTTTCTTCAGGGCCTTGGGCCTGCCCTTCACCAGGACCTGAACTGGAGACCCCTCCCATTGTGGAGTGTCTGCTGTGCCAGGCTGGGAGTTCTCAGTGGACAGACAGACACCAGCCTCTAAGAACCTCAGAGGGTCGCTTACATTTTCTGGGGGAAGTATGAAGTGGCATTGTTTTTCCGATTGGGTTTGCCTCATCCTTTCATTCACGCATCGAATGTTTTCCAGTCATGATGTGCTGGGTGCCTGTGCGTTAGGAGACCGTGCGCACCACAAGTACAGCGTGTCAGCCGCTGCCCGCATGGCCCTGGGTGCCTCAGGGCCATGGGAGGAGGGATCAGATACAGAGACGGTGGGGAAAGGAATCGGCGACCAGCTCCAGGGGCAGAAACCCTCCTCTTCCCCTTTTACAGATGAGGAAACTGAGGCTCACAAAAGCTAAGTCATTTGCCCCAAGTCAGCCCCTTGAGAAAGTAGCCGGGTCTTAGACACAGATCCACCTGGCACCGCCGTTGTGGTCTGAGCTCCGTGTGGTACTGACTCTCGCCTGTGTGTTTGCTTCCAGTTCTTTAAGGCCTTCACCAAGAATGGTTCGGGAACTGCACTGCCAGGTAGGTGTCCTGGGCACAGTTGCCCACGTCTTCCTCTTTTCTTTCTGCTGGGTTTCTGCTGAGGCAAGGAGAGCCTGGCAAGGTCTATGAGGTGAAGGGTTTCCCAGAGGAAAGTGGACGTTGTGCTGTCCGGTGTCCTTCCCAGCCAGCCTGGAAGATGCCTTCAGGAAAAGGAGGCTGGAGAAGCCCTTCTGGTTTGGCCCGTTCAGGGCCCTGGGAAGGGGAGGGCGGTCACAGTGTATCCAGGCTAGCCCTTCATGTCAGATGGGGTTGGCATCCAGAGGGATGGACCCAACAGTCTCTGAGGAAAGCCGTCACGGGTCCCAGGGATGGGTCCCGTGCGTAACTTAGGGCCGCAGAAGAAGATCCCAGTGCTGAGGACTGAGCCATGCTGTGTCTCTCAGAACCAGCCTGTGCCCTGGTCCATTTGTTTCAGTGAAGCTGGCAAGGGTGTTGGGATTCATTCTCCTTCCCTCCTCATGCCACCCCTCCCCCATGTCCATCTTCATCCAGTGGCTGGTGCCGATGTGGAGACGCTACGGAAGAGGCTCATCGACGCCCTCGAGTCCCATAGTGACACGTGGCCACCCGCCTGCCCCCCACTGGAGCCTGCCAGGTATTCCGGGTGGAGAGACCTGGTGCAGTGTGACCAGGATCACAGGCCTAGGAGTGGGAGGGTAGTGGGGACAGCTGGGCAGGGGAGGTGAAGGCCTGCGTCTTTGGGGCAGCCACCTCTGTGGTCTAGAGCCATGCCAGAGCAGCTGGTAGAAGATTCCCTGAGGCTAGAGGTCCTCCCTGGCTGACGGGTGCAAGGGCCGTCCTGTGGGGCAGGAAGGAAGAGATGGACAGGGGTTCTCCAGGTCCTGCCTACTGCTGCTTGTCATAACCTGCCTCATGATCTTTTCCCCTGATCTAAGCTGGAGGCAGCTCTGAGAGAGTGGACGTGGGGAGGAAGAAGGTGAGCTCAGAGGGAAAGGGACCCTTCCTGTAAAAGGAAAGTGGTTGTCTTTCTGAGCTGTGGCTGTGACTGGGGGTGGGGCGCATGACTGTTGTGCCGCAGAGCATCAGGCATGGTGGCTGGTGGCCCATATCTGCCTGCCAGGCAGGCTTCCAGGATTGTCTGCTCTAGGAGAGGCAGGTGCACAGTGTCTTGCTCTAGCTCTCCCACGGAGGGTAAATTGAGAACACTAGGTCCCGCCCTCCCAGATAAGCTCTTGAGACCGGATAGAGCCTGTCTCAGGGACTCCTGCCAAGAAGGAACAAATCCAAATAGCAGCAGGCAGTGCTGGAAGGAGCCCAGCTTTAGAGCCCAGTGAAGGTTCCAGAGGCTAAGAAGGCCTCATAAGCAGGTGCTGGTGCTCTAGGCCCTCCACGCTGATTTCATGATGTTCTTCAAAGCCATAGCCTTGCTGAGAGATGGTGCTTCTAAACGTCAGGCAGCCCACAATGACTTTTTGTAAGCTCCCCCAATTGTCCAGCCTCCCGGAGGGCCCCACAGAGACCCTGGACCCAGCATTCGTCTGCTGTGGTTAAGGGCTGCACAACTCGATTCCATCTCTCCAGGAAACACTCAAGCAGCGTGCACTTTACTTATATTCTCCCAGTGACCGTGTCTGTCTTTCTTATGCACACACATCCCTCATGGTGCATTTTCAGTCCCAAGGGATCTCAAAGGCAGCAAATCAGATACACTTGCCAGCCTCCCTCAAAGTGACCTTCTAACGAGCTTTAGGGCTTTACGAAAGAGGCAGAGATGTGTGATGAAAGGTGAGCTGCCTCTTCCGGAAGTCTGAGTGGGAATGGATGGGCTGGAGGGTGTTGGCCACCACGTTGCTCTTCTGCCAGCCGAGGGGAGGTCTGGTGAAGTGGTCTGCGAGGCTGGCGGAATCCACAGCTCCCCTTTTCATTCCCCTGCTGGGGTACACTCTGGCCCCCGCCTCTCTAGCATATTCTTTGTATCCTCACTGGGCTGGGCTGGGGCTCCAGTATCGGCCCCATTTTGTGTGTTCCATTTGGATATGATCGCACCGCATCTGTCATTGGGTCCAGTAGAAGGAAATAGGTCATCAGGTGAGGGATGAAAAGATGCAGTCTTCCAGTGCCTTCGCACATGCTGGCCTCCTAAGCATGTGTGATGATGTGCTGTTTTTAACTGGAATAAGGAAACAAATCATTTTGTGCAATTATGTTCAGCAACTTTGAGTTTCTAAAACCATTGAGAGCTTAATTCTCTGATTTGAAGTGATCATAAAATTTACCTTCTTACCAATTTCCACCTTTGTTCTAAGTCTCAGTTTCTTCAAATTAGAGTAAGGAAGTTGGATTAGATAGCTTCTAAGGTCTGTGCCTGGGACTGACGCTTTAATTCCCTTGGTAGGCCTCCTCCAGGAGAGGAAAGAGCAGATCTCCCGGTTGGTAGTGACTTGCTACTACCAAGACCAAGGCTCATACCTGAATGGTACTAGACACTGGTCCTTAGGGGACAAACAAAAACCATGCTTGTTAAGTCTGGGCCTTACTGAGAACAGAAAGACCACAAGTCTCAAAGCATCCCTTCCCCATCCACATCCTGCTTCCCAGACCACCTAATAATCACTCCAGATTTTTAAAAGAGACAGCAAAAAACAAATCCAGGGGCACATGAGCAGCTCAGTCGGTTAGGCATCAGACTCTTGATTTCTGCTCAGGTCACAATCTCATGGTTGGTGTGATCGAGACCCACATCAGGCTCTGCACTGACAGCGTGGAGCTTGCTTCTCTCTCTCCCTCTCTCTGCCCCTTCCCTGCACGCTCTCATGCACTCTCTCTCTCTCAAAAATAAATAAACATTTAAAAAAAACAAAAGATGAATCAATAAGGTGGCCAAATGGAGAATCAGCGTGAGGTAGCAGAGGCAGCGTGCTGGGAGGCTGAGGGTCTGGCTTACTCCCCAGGAGGGCTGGCAGGGGGAGACTGCCATGGAGTCCCCCGTGGAACAGAGGAGGACGCTTATGTGGCTGTGCTCATGGTGCTGTGCCGACCACACCTGTGTCCCCAGAGGCTCTGCTTTACTGCCACCGACTGTGAACAGTCACTACCAGTGTTGTCTCTTGCAGGCTGGAGGAGATTGATGGCTTCTTTGCAAGAAACGACGAGGAATACCTGGCCCTGATCTTTGAGAAGGCAGGCTCTTATCTGGGTAGAGAGGTGAGCTGCCCCCGGGGTCCCTGAGAAGCCCAGAGAGTTCAAGGGCAGAGCTGTTCCCTGGAATTCTAGGATGTCGGCCACATGCATTCTTAGCTCAGCACTGGCCTGACCCCTGCTGGGGGACACAGGAAGTGTGAGAGCTGGACCTTTCTGTTTGAAAACCTTTATGTCTGTCTCTTATCTCCCTCATTGAAACCACACACATATATCACCTGCTGTCCGCTGAGTGCTGGCATATGTAGTTGGGTGGCTAATCTTCAGAATTAAGGTAGATTAATCAGGTAACATGTCGAGGATCCCATGGCCAGTGAATTGGTGGAGTAGGGCTTTGAACCAGGTCTGTGAGTCTGGCCCCCATAGAATTGGAGTATAAAACTTGGGTGGGGGAGGGGACATCAAAGCTCATGCAGTGCCTCCTAAGGAAGTGAGTTCCCTTACCTGGTGAAGCAGGTTACAGAACAGGCAGGTTTGACTTTCCCTTTCGTGATGATCTGTGATCAAGTTACTTAGCTTCCGGGAGCCCCATTTCCATCTATAAAGCAGTGATAATTACCTTTCCTCCGAGTACTGCTGGGACAGTCAAATGAGGCAGTTTAGGTAACGGGCCTGGATCGGTAGCTGGCACAGAATAGTGCTTTTTACAGATCCATACCCCTGGCCTAATGCAGAGAGCTCTGCATTCTCCCACTGGTGCACAGACTTCTCTAGACCTCTTGTGGGCTTTTCCCAGGTGCAGAGGCGGGCTGACGGGCCAGGGCATGGGTGAGGTGCAAGGCAGGACAGGGATGTAGAGGAGGCATGAGAGGGGGGATGAAATTAAATACCACTGTTGGCTCTGAGTGGCTTTCCTCCCGAAACTCAGCGAGCACAATCCAGAGGGCTCTGGGCTGTCCCAGGCCTCTGAGCCCCAAGAGGGGAAACCGAGGGAGGCAGGGAGGAGGTACAGAGTTTTGCTGAAGGACTACCTCTCTAGGCTCCCAGTCCAGGCCTGGGGTCACGCCTTCACAAGGAAGTGATTGATAATGTTCACTGGAATCAGCTCCTCTCCCTGCTCCGCCCCCCAGTCCCCCGAGAAATCAGGGGCAGGGACCACTGTGGACTCAGTCTGGGGCCCTGTGTCCCTGCAGAGGTGCTCAGGGATGGTTAGTTTGAAAAGCAGGAGGGCACAGTGGCCAAGAGCCCAGGCTCTGGAGCCACACTGACCTGGATTCATCGCCCTGTTCAGGCACTTGCTAGTTGATTTCACTTCTAAACCTCAGGTTTTTCATTTGCAATTGGCATTTACTTTTTTAATGAACACTTATGTACCCACTGTGTGGTAGTTGCTGTTGCAATTTAAATTTTGTTACATTCCAGCTTTGTTAATAATCCAATTGTTGTTCTAGTTTTGCAAGTAAGGAAATTGAATTGGGGAGGTTTAGGCCAGCGGAGCCAGGATACACACCCAGATAGCCATAGTAGACTGTGCCTATTGGCTTGGTCTTCTAACAACAGTTCCTGTTTCATGGTATTATTTTGAAGATTAAATGAATCAATGTATATACAGCACATAATACTTACTCAGTAAACATTACCTAATATTATTTTTCCATTATTCCTGTCTAAAATTAAAATCATGTCTGTATAGGGGCACATGTACCCCAATGTTCATAGCAGCACTTTCAACAATAGCTAAATCATGGAAAGAGCCTAAATGTCCATCAACTGATGAATGGATCAAGAAGATGTGGTGTATATATATGTACAATGGAGTACTACATGGCAATGAGAAGGAATGAAATCTGGCCATTTGTAGCAAAATGGATGGACCTAGAGGGAGTCATGCTAAGCGAAATAAGTCAGGCAGAGAAGGACAGATACCATATGTTGTCTCTCATAGGTCTAACAGGAGAAACCTAACAGGGGACCATGGGAAGGGGCGAGGCGGGGGAAAGAGTTGGGGAGAGGGAGTGAAGCAAATCATGAGACACTCTTAAATGCTGAAAACAAACTGAGTGCTGAAGGGGGAGGGGGAAAAGGGAAGGGGGTGATAGTCATGGAGGGGGGCACTTGTGGGGAAGAGCACTGGGTGTTATATGGAAACCAACTTGGTAATAAACTATTAAAAATAAAATAAAATCATATCTAAGTATGTTTTCTGATTTGGAATATAGATAGAAGCCTTATAAATATAAGAATAAAAATGAAACCACATTTTATTGTGCCTTCTACAGATTGTTTTCATTGGAGAGAAAATTATATTAAATTGGGCTGCACTAGGAAATTCAAGGTGTGGGGTGTGGACAGTTCCAAGGCTGCTTCTCCTGCGCAGTGCTTGACTCGTGTCCCCTGTGGGGTAGATGTGCTTGGTGGCATGAGACTCACTCGGCACACTGGCCCACTCTCTGAAAGGTTTAGAGTCTGGATGGAGCATGACTGCCACCAGGTACCCGCCCAACGCTCCCTCTGCCCAGTGGTGGGACCGCACCCCCAACATGTCTGTCTGTCTTTACAGGTGACTCTGGACCTGTCCCAGCACCATGGCATAGCGGTGCGCAGGGTCCTGAACACAGAGGGTGATGTGGTGAGCAAGTTTGGGGTCACTGACTTCCCGTCTTGCTACCTGCTGTTTCGGAATGGCTCTGCCTCCCGGGTCCATGTGTGAGTGCAGTGCCTCTCTGTCCCCTCCCTCCCCTCTTCCTGTGCTCTTCCTGCCTGGAGGGGCTGCTGGCCTCTTACAGGGGCTTACAAGTTCTTTCTCCTGCCCTTCTTCTGAGGAGCTCCTTTCAGCCAGGCAGGAGGAACAGCCATCTGCCTGGGGGGTGGGCAGCGCCCGGAACATGGCCCCCAGCTCGGCAGTCCTGCCTCAGGTTCCTGGCGCCCTCACCATCGGTGCTTCTGCACCAAGGCCATTGCCGCCCCGGCCCCACTCCCCGTTCTCCGCTGCTCACAGACTCGTTGGCAGGCTACAGGCCTGGCAAGCTCTCAGATATGCCTGACCCTCCCTCCCTTTTGGTTTTCTAATTGCAGAAAAGTTCATTAGGAGCTAGACAATAGCCAGTTCCAGAATGCCAAGAGAAAACAATCAGGCCAGCCGCAGCCCTCTGTCAGGCTCCTGCTGCTGAATGGCCCATTACATGGCACCATCTGGTGCCCTCCCCTGCCCATCCCCGGGCAGATGATTGATGTGGCCTGGCCCTGCCAGCAGGAACTCGAGGGCGAGGGAGATGGAGACTTGCCCGAGGTACCCAGTGAGCTGCCCTTTGGGCCCATTAGTGCCATCCCGCATGGAGGCTGGGCTGGCCGATCACTCGCCCTTGCGGGCCCCAGTCACTAGACAGCACGGGGCCGGGCCTCGTCAGAGAATTCTGCTGGGGGAAGGAGGCCTGATGTCTATAGGGGGACAGGAGGGACAGAAAGTGCCAGTCCTGGTGGGGAGAGGAGGCATTGTTCCCTCACTTGGAGCTGGTGGAGGGGAAAATTGTTTGTGACGCCGCCACTCCTGAGCCATCTGCTCATCGATAAACATCGGGCCAGGACGGCCGAGTGGCGAGCAGGGCTTCCTGATGTCAGCTCCCCTGGGCGTCCCGTCCTGCTGCTGCTGGTCTTCACACCCTGCTGCCAGGTGGCCGGGACCAGGAGGGGTCGCTTACCCTCAAGGACTTCCTATCAGAAGAGAGAAAGAAATCAAGAGGATTGTAAGAGGATTTGAGAATGTTAGCATTTCTGTTGTTGTTACTACCTGTTTTTAAAAAACCGTGTATCACATCCCCTGGCTCCCTTTCACGTCCCCTCTGGTACCTTAGAGCCAGCTTGTGAGCAGGTGGCTTCCTCAGTCTCGAGGAAGGGAGTCAGACCCAGCCGTCCTGTCCACAGTCAGGATCAGCAGCGGCCCCACGGACCCCTGCTCCTCCACGCGCTCCATCCCACGGCCTCTCCAGGGCGTGTTGAGACCTTCACGGGCCCCGCTGCTTTTCCAGATGGTGTTTTGACATCAGCCTGGTGTCCAAGAAACTCCATTGCATGAGCAGTGGGTAGAAAGGCCCAAGAGAGGCAGGAGTGCCTTAATTTTGACCTTGTTGGGTAAAACCCAACAAGATTCAAATATTTCTTAATAAACATTTCTGCCAAGTGATCCACCTACCTCCTCTCCAGACATGAGTTCGCCCTGGGGTCTGTTTCTCCAGACTCACTGCCTCTCCTGTGTGCTTTCTTCCCTCACAGACTTAAGGAATCCAGGTCCTTCTACACCGCTTACCTGCAGAGGTTCTCCAGGACCACCAGGGAGGCTGTCCCAACCACGGCTGCACCAACCACAGCTCACATAATGGCTCCCACCGTGTGGAAGGTCGCAGATCGGTAAGGCCACGCCTACTTCCCCGGAGCCCTTCCCTCACAGCAGCCTTCCCTCCATTCACAGAACCCCTGCCTTCACACCACACTCCTTCCTTGAGCTTAGCACCGTGCCTTTCCAATCCCAGACCCCCTGAGGGCTGACCTTGGCCTTTGGGCCCCCCTGGCTGCTGGCCATACAGGAAAGAGTCTCAGATGTGTGGGAGCAGCAGCAGCGAACTAGTGGCCAGCCCAGCGTCTGCTGGCTGTGGCTGGTGCCAAACAGCATGCACTTGTCTCCTTCACGATAGAACGAAGACCCTCCTGCGCCCACCTTCCTTAAGCTTCATGCCGTTCAAGAATGAGTAGAATCAGCTCAGAAGGATAATCTGTGGTCTACCAGCCAGCTTCCTATCCAAGCAACTATTTCTTCAGCAAGTCATTTTGGGTACCTGCTACAGGCTAGACCCTGTAACCCAGGCATGCACGGATATGTAGCCCCTACCCACAGAGACTTTACGTTCCATTCTAGGAAGACATTGGCCTCATTGAGTGCCTCCGGGGCTGGGAAGCTCAGTACCGTCTGAGGTAGCCTGAATCTCTGTGCATAGCTGTAACCCCGCGGAAGCTGCTCCTGCAGTAGAATGCCTGCATGCTGGGCAGATGAGGCTGTGCCCCTTGCGCTGGCACCTGGTAGTGTGCCAGGTAGAAATGGCTGACCAGGGAGCTCAGTGCTGCCTCAGGAAGGTGGCCCCTCCACCTGCAGTGCAGGGACTGCACAAGAGAACTGGGGGAAAGGTCAGCTGATTTCCAGAGGATTTTGCATCCCCCCATGAGGGATTTTAAGAGTCGAAAGCACTAAGGGAGAGATTTTTAGTAAATCAGGGAAGAAGGAAAGAGACTGAGGTGGTCATTATGGTCATTCAAATTATGATGATTCAACTCATTCACAGTATAATGGCTGATACTTACTGGCCTCATGTACCAAACTGTGCTGGGCACCTTCTGTACATTAGCTCCTTGAGTCACAGGGCCACTTCTTCAGGCAGACCAGGGGGGTGGTGGGGTAAGGAGGCCCAGGATGTCACAGTGGGGTACAGAGAGGGGACTCTGCCATGAAGGTAAAGTGCAGGTGGTCACAGGCTACCCCGGTTAGCTGACCTTGCTGGCTCTCTGCAGCCTGAGGTGGTAGGTATGGCAGGAGCCATCAGTCCATTTTATAGGTGAGGTCACTGAGGCCCCAGAGAGGTCCCAGAGCTAGCTCACTGTAGCATTGAGGCCAGAACACAGTCCTCAGGAGGCAGTGGGAGGAGGAGCCCTTTGCTTCAGAAGCCCAAGCCCAGGCCCCAAGCAGGTGTGATGGGCACGGGGTGGAGCAGCCATCTTGGTGCCTGCAGCCCTTCAGCCGGGGCTGGGGGCAGCACAAAAGGTATGAGATGGAGTCCCACCTGCCACCTCAGGACTGGCAGCTACAAGGACAGAAGCCCCAAAATAAAAACACACACCACCTCTCCTCCTAACCCCTCAACCCCTGCTGTGCCCTGACTTGGTGGGCAGCCAGACCCCTGGTCTTTCAGAGAGCACCCAGCTTTTCATTGGTCTGTCTGTCCCTAGGGGTCTTTGATCAGAACAGAGTATGAAGCTCGCCTTCCACCAGCAGCCTGATCAAAGCACATTTAAGGGGTCTTGGGTGGGATGGACCCCGAGCCTGCGGAGGGGGATCCCCTCCTCTGTGCCAGGAGCTGCTGAGGGTTTACCTTTATGCTTTTGTTAAATCCTATTAGCAACCTACCCGTGAGCAATTTATTATCTACTTGTTATAATAAATGAGGAATTGAGGCTCAGAGGGGTTAAGTCACATACTCAGGGTCACAGAGCTGGTTAGGGGCAGAGCCTAGTGCTAACTTAGAAGACTCTGTGACCATCAGAGACGGCCCTCCCCTTCTCTCCCGTTAGCCCTGGGCGCTCTCCCTAGCCGCTGCCCTGTAGCTAACACCCCTTTGTCTCTCTGCCTCTCCCGGGGTCCTCAGCTCCAAGATCTACATGGCTGACCTGGAGTCTGCACTGCACTACATCCTGCGGGTGGAAGTGGGCAAGTTCTCCGTTCTGGAGGGGCAGCGTCTGGTGGCCCTGAGAAAGTTCATGGCAGTGCTGGCCCAGGTGAGCGGGGCCCCGGCCTCCCGTGTCCGTCTTCCTTCCGCACCTGCCTCCTCCCCCTCCCCGCCTGCATCCTTCTGCCTGCGTCCAGGTCCGCTGCCAGTGCTGCCCTACTTAACGTCCGGGGCTGCAGGCTGCCGAGGACCGCTGAGTCAGATACAGGCTCTGGTCTCCTTCCCGGCCTGACTGCTGACTCAGCCACCCTCAGCTCTGGAGTGCCAGGCCCCCTCCTTCTGGGGGCAGGTCTCTGGGTAGCTGGGGCTTCCTCTGGGGGTGATCTGTGCCTCCCCATCGGGAACAGCTTGCCAGCCTGGTCCCTGGGGCCCATCTCACCCAGGCATGGCCTTCAGACCCACCTGGTTCAGTCTTATGCTTGTGTGGTGCTGGTACAGCCTGAGGCCAGAGCCTTGGGTCCCTCCCCAGCGACATCCTGCTTCCTCCTGTAAGCAGCTGGTGGGACTGGCCACTGGGTGGCGTGCGGTCACCAGCATTTACTGCTCCAGCCAGAGGGTGACTCCCTGTAGTCCAGAGCCCTTAATTCATCCTTCCTCCTGACACCAGGGCCTTAGGAGGAGGAAGGATCCAAGTCAGGATGACAGGCTAAGGTCAGTGAGAAATGCTGACTTAAAGCTGTAAAATCATGTTGAGCTGACCCAGAGGGAGCGAGTCAAAGACCAGGGCGGTGTCCGACCTTGGAGAGTGGGTAGGAGTCTCATGGCTCTCTCCCAGGGCTGGATCCCCTTGGTCGGTTTTTCTGAGTGGTGATCCCTCTTTTTTCTTTTTCCCCTGAAAGTTTCTCAGTGTTGTTGTCCTCTTGACCAGTGTCTCGGTGGCTTTATCTGACCTGCTCTGCTGGCATCCCCCTCTCCTGCCCCCCGCCCCTGGGTGTGTGCATGCACACACACACACACACACACACACACGTACACATCTGTCCTCCTCCCTAGAGTCCTGTGGCTTTAAAGTGCTGATACTAATCAGATTTCAGCTGACTTATTGTCAGAGTAGCTTTTCATGCTCCTCAGAGACTCTTGGGAGTTACCATCAAGGTCTGGATCTCGGCCATGCTCCCCAGGGCTGCCTTGACCCCACCGGCAGCCTGTGGAATACAGATGGAAGGCTGTTGCCTAGCCTTGCCTGGCAGTCAGTAAGTTGGCTGGTCTCTCAGAAGATCACCTGCAAAGAGGACTGTGTGGCCCAGGTGCCCGGCAACCCCACGCAGGTGCCCAGCCGTCCTCCCAGGGGCAGTGTGGGGTCACGGTCAGCCTGGAGAGGGCACCTCAAGGACCCAGCCTCACGTAGAGCCTCTGTCCTCTCCTCAGTCCTTCCCTCGCCTTACCACGTGCCCAGAGCGAAGGTAGTGAGGAGCACACACTTGCATCTTAGGCAGAATGATTTTCTGGTGGTTTGGGGACACTTCAAGAAACTGCCTTGGCCCACTTCTGTTTAGCCCCCTACCCTCCTTGGGACTGTAGGACTCTGGGGGGACTTGCTTGTCACTCCCCAGCTTCCCCTTGTGCCTCCCACAGTACTTCCCAGGCCAGCCCTTAGTCCAGAACTTCCTGCATTCCATGAATGACTGGCTCAGGAGGCAGCAGAGAAAGAAGATTCCCTACGGTTTCTTTAAAGCTGCTCTGGACAACAGGCAGGAGGTGAGTGTGGGGACAACTGAAGTCCTTCTCTGCACCCTCAATAATGCGGGAGTGGAAGGCGTTAACTGCGTAGCCTCCGACCTCCCTCCCCAACTTGCCCTGGGGAAGGAGTCTGGGATCCCCGTGGGTCCTTCCGTTGGTAATGAATAAACTGCTACTTCCTGAGCCGTGTGCAGGCCCTGTAGCTCATCTAATCCTCCCACCTTTTGTGGAAGGTAGCTATTATCCCCATTTAGCAGATGAAGAAACTGAGGTTAAGAGAGATTGTGTAACTTGTCTGAGATCATGTAGCCGGTAGGTGATTGGGCTGGGATTTAAGTCCAAGTATGAGATACCAGCCGTGAGTGAGTTTGTAGCTGCTGCTCCCTGCAGCCCGCAACCACATCCGGCTCCTCTGGGCCTCTCCAGGGGCACCTTTCTGGGCTCCCGGGCATGCTGCTCTTCGCAGAGGTGGGCCACGGCAGCCAGCAGAGGCACACAGCCTTACAGATTTGTAGGATGCCAAGGCTTGAAGGGACCTCTGAGGCCAGACCCCTCATTTCTCATTTTACAGATGGAGAAGTTGAGGATAGACTAAGGATGTACCTCAGTGTGTGTCACAGCTTTTGAGATCGGCTCCTCTTTTGATGGGTGTAGCCAGTGGAAGGGAGATGCCGCCTTCGAGATGAGAGACTGAGAAAGGGACCTCATTTGTCTTAGGGCTGTGTGCTGACCTTTGAGTCTCCTGGAAGCTTCTTTCCTCCCTGCCCATCTCATTTTGCTTTTCCATATATGCTCTCATGCACATGTGTGTTTCTCAGGGTGCTGTGATTGTCAAGAAGGTGAACTGGGTTGGCTGCCAGGGGAGTGAGCCACATTTCCGGGGCTTTCCCTGCTCCTTGTGGCTCCTCTTTCATTTCCTGACGGTGCAGGCAGCCCGGCACAATTTAGAGCCCTCACACGAAGCAGGTGAGTCCGAGGCCCATGTACCCCCTGTGCCCCAGCCCTGCCCTGCCTTGCCCTCCTGGCCACAGGCCCAGATGTAGAAGATTCTGCATTTGCAGCTGGCCGCATGCACTCAGCATAGAGCATGGGCAGGGCCTGGAGCAGCCACCTAGGCCTGTGCCCTTCCCCAGGGTGGCGCCCAGCAAGTTCAGCGGCCTGGGGGTTCTTTCCGGAACCCTCAACCTTGGAACTACAACCTTGCTTTGTTTCCTGCCCTTCATGAAAAATATGTGGTTCTAGTCTTTTATACTCCTGTAAAGGAAAGAATTATGTCTGATTGGGTGAAGCTGTGTGCTCTGAACGAGTTTAGTGTTTCCCATGGAAACATCGTTTTCTGAGGGGGCCAGAAGGGGAACACACATTGCCCCTCCCGTGCTGTTCCCTCCCCAGACCCGGCGGCTGCCCCCACCCCCACTCTGCCTCACAGCCACGCCTGACAACCAGAAGGGCAGGCACCCAGTTCCGTCCGCCTTTGCTGAGGGTTACGTGGTGTGTTGGCCCAGCCTGGAGGTTTACTTTCCCACCTGCAAAGTACAATCCTTGCCCTCAGTGGGGCAGGGGGGCGGAGCCGCCCTGCAAGGTGCCAAGGCCAAGAGCTGGGGCAGAGGTGTGCAGGGAGGGGGAAGAAGTCTCCGTGCTGTCGGGAGGGCAATAGGAGGTAAGCTGGGAGCGGATGGATGAACAGGAGCCGAGCTAGGAAGGAAGAGCGCCCGACAGCAGAGCAGAGGCAGGAGGGCTCGGAGGGGCTGCCAGGGTGTCCAGCCAGCTGTCACTACAGAGCACCTTCAAAGCGGAGCCCTGCACTGGGAGAAGTGCCTGGTGCATCAGGCAAGCAGTCCCTGCCACAGAGGGACGATGCTCCAGGGGCAGGAGACAGATAGTGACCATGCAAAGAGATGATTGCGGGTGTGATGACGAATGCTCTGAAGAAGGCCGAGCTAGGTGGTGTGGATGGGGGGTGGGGGGGAGCGAGTGCCATGTTGAGACAGGTGGCTGGGGATGGCCTCTCCGAGGAGCTGGCCCTGCACGGGCCCCTGACTGGTGAGAGGGAGGCAGCTGGGGGAATGTGGGAAGAGAGGTTTGCAGGCTGTGCCGGTTCGGCCGCCATCACAAAGTGCTACACATCGAGGGGCTCACACAGCAGAAACTTATTTTCTCACAGCTGTGGAGGCTGGAAGTCCAAGATCAAAGTGTCAGCAGGGTTGGTGTCTGCCGAGACCTCTCCTTGGCTTGTAGGAGGCCCTCTCTTCCCCTTGTCTTCACGTGGTCTTCACTGTGCGTGCCATGTCCCAACGTCCTCTTCTTGTAAGGACAGTAGTCATAATGGCTAAGGGCCCACCCTCCTGACCTTATGTTACTTTAATTATCTCTTTAAAGACTCTATGTCCAATAGAGTCACATTCTGAAATACTGGGGGTTAGGACTTCGACATAAGAATTTGACAGGACACGATACAGCTGATAACACAGGCCAAGGACTAGCAGGTGCGGAGGACAGGTCTGGCATGTTCACAGCAGCAAAAGAGGCAGAGCCTGGGGTCAGGGAGGCGGTAGAGGGGGTGCACGTGTGATGGTCTTGGCGAAGGAAGGGATTGGGTTTCTGATTCAGCGTTAGGAGACCTATGGTGGCTTTCATAGGGGAGTGTCACCAACGAGTGATGCTTTAGAGACTGCTGAGGGGGGGTGGTCTGTAGTGGGGCCAAGGCAGAGGCAGGGCTGCCCCAGGAAGTTGTGGAACTGGTCCTGGAGAGGTGGTGGGATCCCAGACCAGAGTGGTAGGTAGCATGTGCAAGAAGCAGTCAGGTTTAGGAGTATTTTGAAGGTAGTGCTGGTAGGAGCCCGTGTGAGCTGGACAGAGAATGTATACAGGAGCCAGGAGCCTGGGTGGACCCCAGAGTCGTTGAGCCTGAACTTCTCTGAGCTGAGAAATGGGAAGGCTCAGTGGTGGGAGTGTGTAGATGGCAGGGGAGGGAGGGAGGTACTCGGTGATCCGTGCCCATTAGCTGTCTGAATGGAGATGTAGACAGTTGGGTCTAGGGTTCTGGGGAGAGGTCCATGGCGGAGATACAGATCCCATGGGCATGAGCATGTGGGTGAGGGTTAAAGCCTCGGGACTGGACAAGCCCATTATGGAGCAGGCAGAGGATGGCGCTGAGGCCCGTGCTCTGGGGCGTGCAGCATCTGAGCCTCTGACGAGGAATGGGAGCCAGCAAGGGAGACTGGGAAGGAACCGCCACTGGGATTTCAAACTACAGTGTTTGAAGAAGGAGGGTGTAGTCAGCCGAGTGGGGGGTGCCCAGCTCTCCGGCAAGAGCTGTTGCAGTGGAGAGAAAAGCCTAGCCGGACTGGGCTGAAGAGAGAACTAGAGGCAAGAAATTGGAGGTAATGGGGAAGTAACAGGGGTCAGAGAAGGGACGCCTTTACCAGTCAGAGTGGTCCCATATTAAGTGGGTGCTGCCGTAACAAGGGAATATGTTTACAGGAGTGAGGTCCTGGCAGAGGGTAGAAGGGGTAAGGCCCGGAGCCCAGGGCTGGAGGAGGCAGCCTGGACAGCTGCAGGGTGGGCAGTGGCCGGGCTGGGGCAGGAGAGGGCAGCATCGTGGGGGCCCAGGACAAAGGCAAGGCATGGCTTTCAGGGGCGCTCAGGTTGCCAGGAATGATGGTGTGGGGCTGGTTGAGAGCAGGACACAGTGGCATGCTGAGGTCCTAGTGGATGGAGGGGTGGGGCCATGGGTCCACTTTTGAGGGCCTAGGGGTTTGCAGCAAGACCAAGAGAGAGTTTGGAAGCAACCAGCAGTGAGGAGGGTCCTCCCGCCACCCCAGCCCTGACGCCCGAGGTGTGTGGAAGACAGAAGGGTCGAAGAGGGCATGTTTTGGGGGGCCCAGCATCAGAGCAGGAAAGGGCGGGGAGTTTTCAGAGGTGGGCACTGATGCCAGTCCAGGGGGCCCAGTGGGAGGGAGTAGGGGTGAGGGGAGATGGAGACAAAGCAGCAGATGTGCAGAGCCAGATCACAGGGACTCCTGATGCAGTGCATGAGGGAGCAGGAAGCCCAAAGTGGGTTGGGCACAGGAGGGGTGCAGGGGATTGGGTTTGGGCAGCCTGGCCCCTGCCTGCCTCTCCAGACATGTCCCAACGAGCCTTAAGTATCCTGCTGGCGAATTTGGGCTTTATTCCAAGTGACAGGGACCTGGATGAGTGGCAGAGAAAGGAAACTGAAATTTATGAGTTTGGGAGGAGATGGGTCATCTCTGAAGTGACCCCCGGAAGGTGGACAGGGATGCAAGGTGACCCTGGGCCCGATGAGAGGCGGTGATGGGTCTGGTGGGCGCAGGCAGCCAGAAGGGCCCCCGCGACGGCAACAGTGGTTCCTCTCCCTGCAGCCAAAGCCCAGGAGGTCCTGCAGGCCATCCGGGGCTATGTGCACTTCTTCTTTGGCTGCCGAGAGTGCGCTGGCCACTTTGAGCAGATGGCGGCGGCCTCCATGCACCGTGTGGAGAGTCTGAACAGCGCCGTGCTCTGGTTCTGGTCCAGCCACAACAAGGTCAACGCCCGCCTTGCCGGTAAGGAAGGGCCCTCTCCAAGGCTGGAGTCACCTGCAGAGGGAGGTGGGGGAGTTTTAGGGGACCTGGAGCAGAGGTAGGGACAGGACGCTCATCCCCAAAGTAACACCCCCACACTGCTTCCCGGTGCACCTTTCCACATGTTCGGCTTGTCCTGCTGAGGTAGCCAGCGCCCTTAGGCCCATTTTCCAGATGGGGAAGCTGAGGATTTGACAGTCTAGGACTGTGCTCTTCCAATGCCCCTGCTCACTCTTTCCCCTGCACCAGGGCCCCTTCCTCAAACTCTCGGGGTCCCTCTCCTGCCTTCCTTGTTCTGCTTTCTGCTTTCTGGTTCTTTCGCCCCTTTCTTACTCACACCAACAGGGAGAAGAGAGCTGGGCTTTTCCACCCAATGGAAGGGGCCTCGTGATGAAATGTGCCATAAGAGAAAGACCAAGTTGTTCCTATAAAAAAACAGGGACTGATTCTCATGGGGGAGGCCTTGTCTTCTGAGTTTCCCCATTTACAGTGTTTTCTGTTCCTGGCACACAGGAGTCTGATGGGTCCAACAGGCAAAAGCATTAAACTAAGGGGTGACCAGAGACTGGCAGGTGGGGAGGGAGCCATCTGTGGTCTGGAGCCTGGGCGTATCTGTGGGGAGAGGGGAGTGGCCAACAGACCTCCTGGGGGTGGGAGGTTTGGGGATGAGGCCTGAGGCTTCTGAGGTTCAAGGAAAAGGAACCAAATGGAGCAGGTGGTGGCACAGGCCGCTGGTCTCCTGGGGCCTCCTCGTGGACTTTGAAAAGAAGACACGTGCCCCTCTCTCCTCTCCCTGCTTCCCTCTCTGCTGCCACCCCCCTCCCTGCCCCCACATGCTCCGCCTGACCCTCTGGCCCCGTGACCTGGGCAGGCTCCCTGCTTCCCTTGGGGCCCAGCTGCCACTGGAGGGTGGATCTGGGGCTTCTCCTGGCACAGCCCCGCGGAAGGTAGTGCCCTGCCCTGTGTGGTGGGGTCCTTTTGGATTATACTGGGAACAGTAACAAGTGGGTGCAAATCCAGTGCTCGCGGTACAAGGCTGGTCACTACGATAAGTGTTCCAGCTGTCCCATCACCTGCCGCTGCTTCATTCCAGCCAGCACCTTTCGGTCCGCTATTAAGCCCCTTAGGAGAGGGGCCTCCTCTGAGAGGTCTGGGCTGACCGCCGCTCCCTGGGGCTCTGGCCTCCAAGCAGCCATCAGGGTAACTCCGTAACCCTCCTGAGTACCCTGTTCCCCATCCAGGCCCCCAGGCGCCCCCTTACCCACCCCTTGGAGCCCACCAGGGAAGAAAATTCCACCATCCCCTGCCTCCCCTGGCGGGCTGCCGTGGCATGAGGAACACCTGTGCACTGCCACATGCCATGGACTTCAGTCTTGAAAAAACATTTTCCCTTGAACTACCAAAGTGATGTTTCTTCACTGTATATGAAACTCGGGAAATTTCAGAGAAGAAAATTCCTAGCAGACCAACCAAAGACTATAAGACAGATAATATTGAGCCTTCTCACCCTTTTCCAGGCCTGGTTGAGGGGTACATCACGGCAGCGAAGTTGATGAAGGGGCTGCAGGGAGCGGCCACGAGGAGGCTGTGTGGCTGGTGGGGCGGGAGGGGGGGGGGGGATTGGAGTCCTTCTCACCCAGGGCAGCACCAGGCCAGGCTCCATGGGCGGGGGGGAGGTGCGTGCTAGATTTTTTTCACCTGGCTTCTCATACCCATCATTGCCAAGAGCAGCGGGGAGCCCTTTTTGCAGATGAGGAAGCTGGCATTCTGCATGAAGAATGAGCTCTGGGCATCCAGGCAGGCTCGGGGGTCACAGCCAGCCCATGTGCTTCCCTCTCCAGGTGCCCCCAGTGAGGACCCCCACTTCCCCAAGGTGCAGTGGCCGCCCCGCGAACTCTGCTCTGCCTGCCACAACGAACTCCGGGGTGCGCCGGTGTGGGAGCTGGACAGCACCCTCCGATTCCTCAAGACCCACTTCTCCCCCAGCAATGTCGTCCTGGAGCTGCCTTCAGCCAGGCCGGGCCCCCGGATGGTTGCCCGGATGGTGGCAGCCAAAAATTTGACTGTGGGCCCCGAGAAGGCGGGGATCGTGGTAGGGCCAGGAACCAGTGTTCCCGCCAGAGTCCCAGCAGAGAGACTTGGGGCGAGTCACCCCCAGGATATGCTCACTGACCACGATATGATAGCCGAGCCAGACCAGGGACCGCCTGGGCACATAGCAGAGATTCACAGGGAGAAGTTGGAGCAGCCAAAGGGGCAGGAACACGTGGCCAAGCGAGACACAGGAGCCGTGTTGCTGGCCGAGTTC
Organism: Suricata suricatta; assembly: GCF_006229205.1. NCBI lineage: Eukaryota > Metazoa > Chordata > Mammalia > Carnivora > Herpestidae > Suricata > Suricata suricatta. Next base: position 135,574,163 of record NC_043702.1, on the reverse strand, counting down.
CTGGCTGAGAAGAACCTCGCCAGAGGCCCTGCGGAGCTGGGGCGAGTGGGCCGCAGCTCAAAGCAGCTGGCCAGCATTGCTGATGGGGAGCCGGAGGCCAGGCCCCTGCGGGGCCGGGACCAGTGGCTACAGGTGCTGGGAGGCGGCTTCTCCCACCTGGACATCAGCCTCTGCGTGGGGCTCTACTCATTGTCTTTCATGGGCCTCCTGGCCGTGTACACCTACTTCCGGGCCAGGATGAGGGCACTGAAGGGCCACGCTGGCCACCCCGCAGCCTGAACTGCTCGCCTTGCGAGGGGGATGGGCAAAGGTGCTGCCCTTCACAGCGCTCTTCCAGCCCCCTGCTCCTCTCCCCTTTCCCTTGTTCCTTGTCCAGGGAAACCCAGGGAAGCCAGTTGCTCCAATGATCCTCCTCGGGCCTTCTGGGAAGGAGAGTTCCACAGCCATGAAAGCGTGCACCGGGCCCATGTTCATCTGACAGCATGGGGGAGGACAGCCGTGGGCCCTGCCGGTGGGAGGTTCGGTCCCTGGCCTCTCGGCACCACATTCCTTGTGTTCACTTTATTTGAAGTCCTGCTCATTCTCACTGAAGCTTCCGTGTCTCCCACCTGGTCGTGGGCCTAAATTGGGCCAAGCGAGGCCACGGTTCCCCAGATCTCCTATCCAGAGGCGCGTTCCCAGGCCTGGCGCACTAGAGTGGCCCCGTCCATCCCGCTCCCTTCTGGATGTTGAGGCCTTTGTGCCAGAGAACGCAAGGCTGCTTCTGGCCCTCTGTGGCCTGTCCATTCTCCAGCCCCTTATATCTCTGGGGTGGGGTTTGCTTTGGGAGGGATTTTCTGGAAGCTTTGAAACGTTCTGCTGGTCTCCCAGGTGAGGCTTGGGTCAGGGTTGGAGGAAGGAGAGCTTCTGGCTCCTTCCCCAAACCTCTGCTTCAGGAGGGGTGCAGGCCAGAGCTAGTGTGGATTCAGATGGGTAATGGCCATGGGGTTGGGTGGTGAGGGGCTGGCTTGGCGGGACCTGATTAGGGCTAGTGTGGGATTTAGGGAGGGTTCTGGTGTCCTTAGTGCCTTGGCTCTGGGCTTAGCTGGGAGGGTGGAGTGAAGCCACAGAGGAAAGATGGTGGCCTCGCACGTGCTTTGTGTCCTCCCCAGTGTACTCTACCCCTCCTAGAGCTGGGTCTTTTGTCTTTTGGTTTTGGCCTTCGAAATAGATGCTCAAGTTTGAATGTGGAGGGTGTTGGCAGTGAGGAAGCGTCCTCTCTCTCAAGGTCCCACCTCCCATCGTGCAGAGGTTAAAAGGGTCTAAGGGGAGGGGGATTCTGTACACACGCTGGGTTCCCACTCTACCCCAGTGCTTGGGAGGGCTGTGTAATAAATTATTTTTGTTAAGGCAAAGCCTTGGTGTGTTCTTGAACTTGCTGTTTGGAGACCTAGTGTCCAGGTCTGGATGAATCCGCAGAATCCAGCCTCAGCGGGGATCCTGCCAGATGTGACTGCCCCCGGCTCACGGAGCTCCCACCCTGCAGGGGACAAGCCCTAGTGGAGGTCTAATCCTGCTTCCCTTTCGCCCAGCCTCCCTGCAGCACCTGCCCCTGCTTTCCAGCTCCACTCCAGGAACCTTCCTCAGCTCTGGCCCGCCTGCATCCTGGGCCTCTCCCCAGGGAGGAGAGCCCTTGATTGTGAGGGCTAGGCAGGGAGGAGTCAGCCGGCTTAGAGAGCCTGTCCCTAATCTGGCCTGCCAGGTTTTACAAGGATCAGAGCAGCTGATAATGAACCTCATTAAGGGGGAGCAGGAGCCTCAATCCGATTTGGGGTTTTCTCTTTGACATCTTCACTCTGCTCAGATGGCATTGGCACCGGGTGGAGCAGGTGGGAGGCCGAGCACGCCCCGCTCTGCTGGGGCAGCTGGGATGGGGACACAGGCCTGGGTCAACGGCCCCCTCCCTGCGTGTGTCAGCCCTCTGTTACCTGGGTAACCCTGTGTATCCTGGAAGATTCCTGCCTTCTTGCCTGCCTGAAGGTTCCCTCTGTCCCGGCTCTATTCATCCGCCTGCCCCCTCCATTCTTTTAAGCTGGCCCTGTTCCTCTCCTGCACCCCACTGGCTCCTGGCTGGGAGGGTGATGGGCCAGCATGCTGGGCAGTGTGACCCCTGCCTGCAAGAGGGTGAGAGAGGGCCAGTCCCCATGGAGCCACGACCACCTGCCTTGCTCCTCTACTACCTGGTACCTGGCACAATGTCAAGTGCAGAGGATTTCCATCGGCAAGCCATTGCAGGGCCTGTGAAGCAGGGCCTTCTTAGGGCCCACTAGGGCCTCTACAGTGGGCCTCCTCCTCACAGCCAACCCCTTCTTGTGCTGTCTCCGTGGCTCTGATTGATAAACAAGGGTGGGCCTCCTCCTTAGCAGGGCCGCTGCCTTTCACCTTGATTTCCCCAGGGCGCTCTCTGCAGCATCGATAAACCAGCTTGCCCACCAGCTCGTCCCCTCCCCCAGCCGGTCTGCCAGGCCGGGAGCCCGGGCTTCTGTGGCTTGAAGTCTGCTTGCCATTTTGGGTTGTTCTCTGCTTCTTGGGAGGGCTCCCACGCAGGAGAGGGTCCTCAGGGGAGCCCTGCCAAACTCCTTGTTCTGGAGCCGGACGGAGAAACTCCCCTCTTCCTGGGATGCTACCTACTGAATGTTCAGGAACAATTGCTTAGAGATGGACGCAGCTGAGCTGGCTTTTGAAAAATGAGTGGGTGTAGCAAGGAAAATTAGCAGGAAAAAGGCATCACAGGCCAATGGGAAAGCACATGCCAAGTCCAACAAAGAAAAAAAATGAATACAAGAAATTCTCAGTAAAGAAACGTAGACATTTTTTTGTTGTTGTTAAAAAAAATATATTTAAGGATTTGTTCAGTGCTGCACTGGGCTAAAGCTGAGGACCCACAGAAGAAAGCCCTTGTTCCCCTACCGTGGAGCTTTCCACTCGAGAGGAAGACACAGAAGAGAGGAAAATGCACTCCAGGCTCTTAAGGAGGGGCCAGCAGGGGATGTTAGGGGGGGCTTCTCTGAGACCTGAAGGAAGAGAAGCCAGGAAGTGGGCAGGGGTGGGGAGACCACAGGCCTGAGGGGCTGCTGTGTTCAGAAGCCACCGCCAGGCCAGGTAGGTGAGGTCCCAAGGCGTGGCCCCACCTCCAGGCTGGCTCCACGCTGGCAGCCCTGGGCTGGGTGGGTGGGTGGGTGCCCAGCAGCCACACATCACTCCCTGGGTGTAGGGGTGAGGCCTGAGCTCCAGGGCCTTCACAGCCTTGGCCCTGGAGGAAAGTCATCAGCAGTTGGAGGAGGAGGCGGAGAGATCTGCTTCGTTCTGCAGAATGAACCATTCACCTCTTGGGTCTCTGCTTCCTCATCTCTAGGATGGAGACTTCAGACAGCGCCTCATGGTCCCCAAGGTGCCTTTACTTTCTTACAGTGCTTTCAGCTGTTTTCTTGTCAGCCCAGGGAAAGGCTTGTCCCTTCAAGGCCACCCAGGAAGGACTCATGGCAGAAAGAAATCACTGGCTATAGGACTTGTGTTCTCTTGGAAGCCGAGGACAACTGCAAGAAGGGAAGGCTCACTCATGCAAGCCCTCAGCATGCATCCCACCAGCGTCCTCTGCCCCAGTACTGCCTGGATGTTGCCCGCTTGGCCTCCCCCAACCAGCTCCAGGGCAAGCCCAAGCGCCCCTCCCTGGCGTCCCTCCTCTGTCCCTTTGCCTCCTTTCAGGGCCAACCTCCTATGAAGGCAAAACCTGCTTCCAAGATTGATAGGATTCCCCCATTCACATATATACAGTTTTAAGAAGTAAACCAAACTCCAAGAAGAACCATTTGATTTTTTGTTAACGTTTATTATTTTTGAGAGAGAAAGAGAGAGTGCAAGCAGGGGAGGGGCAGAGAGAGAAGGAGGCACAGAATCTGAAAGCAGGCTCCAGGCTCTGTGCTGACAGCTCAGAGCCTGACATGGGGCTTGAACTTACAGACCACAAGATGATGACCTGAGCTGAAGTTGGACGCTTAACTGCCTAAGCCGCCCAGGCACCCCCAGAAGAACCATGTCCTTTTTACCCCTGATCTCCTGGCCTGGCTTTCCTCCTCCTCAGGCCTGCCTCTGTACCCCCCACAACAGTGCAGGGCGCTGGCTTCTCCTGGGTTTTCCAACCTAGCCCAGCCTGCCCCTCACACCTGATATCTCCCTTCCTCTGCTGCCCCGGGGGGTCCTTCACACCCAGGAGGGAGGAGAGCTGCCCTTCTCATCCCTCCCTTGCCTGTGCTGGGCCTTAGCTCTCCTGACTCGGCCCCAGAAGTGCAGTCTCCTCAGTAGTGAGCAGCTCCATGCACTCGGGATCCAAATTCCCGGAGAAACTGTGTTCACTGCACTCAGGCCGACTCTCAAGGCCTTGTTCTCTTCTCTGGAAGAGACCACCCCCCATGAATCGGTGTAGTGGCCTCCAGGTGGGGGACCTCTGCCAACATAAGAGGATAAAGTTGAGGTGGTCCACGGGGTGGGGGGCACTGACCTTGAAAGAGTCCGGGAAGACTCAAGGAGCATCTATTTAGATATTAGGGTAAGATCCACTTGGCTGGCTTGCAAGTTTCCAGGCGCTTCTTTAGCAAGACTTGCTCATCTCTATACCGTGAGCAGAAGGCCTCTCCCTGCGGCTGCTGGGCTCTTTCAGAGGAAAAAGGGCCTCAGTGCTGCCTGTTAAACGACCTTCATCCACCACTTCTCAGCAGCGTCTGCCTCAAAACCTCTGCAGGCTGTTCAGCTCTGCAATGTCCTGGTCAAGTTCTTAAGCATCAAAGCTTCTGATGCATCATGGAGTTCTGCCTTGAAGAGGGAGAGGCTGTTTAGCAAATGATGTTGAGAATATCAGTTATTTGGGGAAAATTAAGCTATGGTCCCACCTTCACACCACACACTAACATAAATCCCCAGTGATATAAAAAATAAGGCATAGGAGAGTATAGTTGAATACTTTACTGTTTTTATAAGCATAAAAACAATGGAAAATATAACTGAAATGAGAGTTTGATCTACTTGAAAATGTCAATGTTTAAAAATAAGTTAAAAATGAACTCAAGCTACGTAATAAAAAACTGGGAAAATATGTGCCTTAACTATGACAAAGGGGGCTGACTGTTAGGAAATACGCAATCATAAGATTGAGGTCAGTTTGCACACATTGACATAAGATGTCCAAGAAGGATACGTTTCTGTAAACATAAATATCACTATTTATTACTATATTCATTTGTTATTTAAAAACATATGTAGTGAGGCGTCTGGCTGGCTCAATCAGTAGTGTGTGACTCTTGACCTCAGGGTTATAAATTCAAGCCCCACGTTGAGTGTAGAGATTACTTAAAAATAAAAATCTTTTAAAAAATGTATGTAGTTGGGGCGTCTGGGTGGCTCAGTCGGTTGAGCGTCCGGCTTCAGCTAGGGTCATGATCTCATGGTTTGTGGGTTCGAGCCCTGCATCAGGCTCTGTGCTGGCAGCTCAGAGCCTGGAGCCTGCTTCGGATTCTGTGTGTGTCTCTCTCTCTGACCCTCCTGCTCACACTGTCTGTCTCTGTCTCTCAAAAATAAATTTTAAAAAACATTAAAAAAATTGAAAATATGATTGGTCACAGTAACCAGTTACTCAAAAAATATTTTTAAAAAAATATATGTAGTTATATATAGATATAGAAATGTTAATGTTTGCCAGGGCACCTGAGTGGCTCAGTCCTCAGGCACCCAACTCTTGACAGCAGCTCAGCATGACCTCGCAGTTGTGAGATCGAGCCTTGGGTCAGGTTCTGAGCTGAGTGTGGAGCCTGCTTGAGATTCTCTCTCTCCCTCTCTCTGCCCCTCTCCCACTCGAGCGCTCTCAATAAATAAATAAATGTTAATGTTTGTCCACAAAATGTCTGGAAAAACATGCATCAAACTCTGACCAGTGGTTACATCTAAGAAGTGAGGTTAGGGTGGCCTTGAATCAGGGCTGGGGTTAGAGCGAGGCAAGGCAGTGTCCTGGGGCGCAGAATTTAAGGATCCTCTGGATCAGCACCTGAGGGTGAGTGCCACCCTAAATTTGGGACCCTGGTGTCTCCGTAGCCTCACTCTAGTCCTGGCTCAGACAGACATACTCATATATCTTTTTGAATTTTTGCAATAAATGCTTTTCTTTTGAAAAGAAAGAGCAACAAGGAAAATAAATAGGATTAAAGGATTTTAAAGTTCTATCTAAATAGGAAAAGCTTTAATACCCTGTTGAAAATAATGGGCCAAAGCATGAAGACCAAGTGAGAGATGTCACTCTTTTTACCCTATGGGCAAAATGAAAGGAAAAAAGGATAATGCCCAGTGTTAGCCAGAGGGAGGAAAAATGAGGTGTATCAGCTATCTACTGCTGTGTAACAAGCCACCCCAAAGCTTAGTGGTTTGAAACAACAATGGTCATTTAGTTTGCTCACAAATCTGCAATTTGAGCCGAGTTCAGGGGAAATGGCTCATCTCTGCTCTGTGCAGTTTATCTGGATGCGATTCACCTGGGAGCTCGTGCTGGCTTCCCCCTGGGCCTGGGCTGGGCTATGGGCAGGGAGCCTCGGTTCTTCCCTTCATAGGCCTCTCCACGGCTGCCTGGACTTCCTCACAGCCTGATGGCTGTGCCCTGAGAGCAAGTATCCAAAGAGAACAAGGTGGACATGCATGGTATTGTCACATGAGAGCCTCCGAAGTCACATAGCATTATGTTTGCTATACTCCATTGATTGAGACAGACAGAAATAAAATCTCACCTGGAATGCAGGTTCAAGGGGAGGGGTCCCAGACTCCACCTTTTGTTTTTTTAACTTTTTTTTTAACTTTTATTTATTTATTTATTTTTGAGAGATAGAGTTAGGCAGAGTGTGAGCAGGGAGGGGCAGAGAGAGGCAGAGAGGGAGACACAGAATCTGAAGCATCTCCAGGCTCTGAGCAAGCTGTCAGCACAGAGCCCGAGGTGGGGCTCGAACCCACGAACCATAAGATTATGACCTGAGCCGAAGTTGGACATGTAACTGACTGAGCTACCCTGGCACCCCTAGACTCCACCTTTTGATAGGGCAGTGACAAGTTCTGGAAAACTATGTGAAATGAGAGAGATTGTCTAGGCAGCTTAAAAAAATATGGTCCGCTTGTGGAAAAGCACCCTCGTATACTGCTTGTGGAAGTAAACCTGCTACAACCTCTGGGAAATGTGCGATTTGTAATATAATGTAACTGGTAATATGTCTTAGGAGCCTTAAGAGAAGATGTAACCTTTGATCCAACAATTCTATTTCTGGAGTTTGTCCTAAGGAAGTAATTGAAGATATTCACTAAGATTTGCTACATGATGAATATTTATAACATCAAAATAAATTTGATCTAAAGTCCATAATAGGAGGGGATTACGTTATGGCACATCATTACAGTGGAATACATCATAACCACTAGAAACAATTTGAGTGTGTATTTTTTAAGCTGAAAGTATTTCCACACCATATTGTTAAATGAAGATATGAAGTTACAAAAGCAGCTCTATATAGTAGGATCTTATTTTTTGAAAAAGATAATACATACATATGTATGGATACCAGAGGCATGGGTGAAAACCTGGAACACATATGTACACAGAAAATGTCAACAGTGGTTAACAGTCAGGGGTAGGATTATGGGTGTTTTTATGCACCTGTATTTTCCCATTTTTACTGAACATTTACTACTTGTACAATTAAAAACTACTTTGAATGGGCCAAGAATATGAACTGTCAATTCATAAGAAATACAAAGATCAATAAATACATGAAATAATATTCTTCAACAATCAACAGAGTGAAAGAGTAATTTTTTAATACATCAAGGAACAACACAACTTGATCCTGGAAAAGTGATCGTGTAAGTTGCTATAATATTTCTGAAAAAGAATATAGCAATATATATCAACTTTGAAGATGTTAAGAATCAGAGGTGCCTGGTGGTTCAGTCAGTTAAGCATCTGCCTTCGGCTCAGGTCATGATCTCATGGTTCATGAGTTCAAGCCCCATGTCAGGCTCTGTGCTGACAGTTTGGAGCCTGCTTCGGATTCTCTCTCTTTCTCTCTGCCCCTCCTCCACCCATGCTATCTCTCTCAAAATAAATAAATAAGCTTTAAAGAAACCGATGTAATAGTCAGAAATACTGACCCAAACTTGGAACAGCCTCCATGTCCACCATCAGAAAACCTGCTCCCATGGACCTCCTTCCCACAGGGCAGCAAGCCACTGGGCTCTCCCCTCAGACCCACAGTTTCCACCTCCCCTTTTTGCAGCCTGAGTGTGGAGGTGAAGGGGCAATTACCACTTATCATCACGCTTGCACTGTTGATTCAGAAGAGGGAAATATTCCCCTATACTCTTGTTTTTAATTATACAAGTTGTGTTTTAAGAAAAAGTGGAAGAGAATTGTATCGGTGTGGAAATGAAGCACATTCCTGTATTCAGGCTGAGCATATCTATGTCTAAGAATGGACCTAGTTCATGTCACTCCTCACCTGGCTGCCGCCCTACAGGCGTTTGAGTTTTGACCTGATTTAAAAATTCTTATTTTTTTAATGTTTATTTATTTTTTAAGGGGGAGGGAGGAGCAGAGAGAGGAGACACAGAATCCGAAGACAGGCTTCAGGCTCTGAACTGTCAGCACACAGCCCAACACAGGACTCGAACTCACAGACCCTGAGATCATGACCTGAGCTGAAGTCAGATGCTTAACCGACTGAGCCACCCAGTCGCCCCAGTTTTGACCTGATTTTAGATCACTCTCTCAGGAAAGCCCTCCAAGGCCCTCAAGCTGGGCGCACCCTCCCCCATCAAGGCACTTACCACAGGGCAGTGTGGTCACCTGGCTACTGACGTCTCCTCTGTGAGGACAAGGACAATCTTTCCTTCTCCCTTTGCAGCCCCAGGACTTAACATGGGGCCTGGCACCTCAGAGGTGGTCAGTCAATGTCTTCTGAATACACAGGGTTATATTCCAGGATCTGCATGTCGTTCCTTTTTAAAAATTTTTTTTAATGTTTTATTTATTTTTGAGACAGACAGAGACAGAGCATGAGCGGGGGAGGGGCAGAGAGAGAGGGAGACACAGAATCAGAAGCAGGCTCCAGGCTCTCATCTGTCAGCACAGAGCCCGATATGGGGCTCGAACCCACAGTCATGAGATCATGACCTGAGCCGAAGTCGGAGGCTTAGCCAATTGAGCCACCCAGGTGCCCCTCATTCCTTTTTATACAACTTGGGTGCTGTGCACAGGGAGTGCTTTGAACACTAAAGAGACTTAATGATGGTAAAATGAGTGAATAACAAACTAGGGATCAGCTACCATTGTAGAAAAGGATGTTTTAGGGTGAAGGAGACTTGGGTTCAAATCCTGATGCTGCTTCTTATTAGCCATGTAACCTCGGGTACGTGCTGCTCTGAGCCTGAGGTTCTTTTTTTTTTTAATGTTTTATTTATTTTTGAGACAGAGAGAGAGAGAGAGCATGAGTGGGGAGGGGCAGAGAGACAGAGAGACACAGAATTGGAAGCAGGCTCCAGGCTCTGAGCTGTCAGCACAGAGCCCGACGCAAGGCTCAAACCCACAAACGTGAGATCATGATCTGAGCGGTAGTCGGAGGCTTAACTGACTGAGCCACCCAGGCGCCCCTGAGCCTGAGTTTCTTTATCCTTAAAGATGGTCATCAGGGATAAGGTGTGGCTGGCAGTGCCCAGCACATAGTAGAAGTTCACCACACATTCTCATCATTAATCCCATTTGCCTTCTCTCCTAACGGCAGTGGGCTAGGGATTGGGATTCGGGTGGTTTTGGAGCTTGAGGCAGCCAGTATCACTGGGAGTAGTGTGAGCCTTGCCCGGGCCACTTGCTCTGGCTGAGGGACCAAGGTGCCACTCCACAGGGGCCCAGCCTCATTCCTCAAAGGCAGAATCGCTCTGTCTTCAATCCTTCACTCTTCTCAAAGTCTTCACATACTTGTTTTTTTTTTAAAGATTTAGTTTCATTTCTTGTTTTCAATAGGTAATACAGGATTAAGTATTCTAACCGTTCAAAAGGACACAGAGTGCCTGCCAGGCACTCAGGTCCCCTCCCCGGAAGCCGACAGCACTGCCGGTTTCACGCGTGTCCTCGCAGACCCGTTCTCTGCGAATACAAGGAGTGACACGCGCTGCACGTACCACTCGGCATCTGGTTGTGTCCCGTAAAGCTGCACGTCGAAGACCTGCCCGCATCGCGTCCACAGCCTGCCAACGCACACGGCGTCCTGTCTCGGGGCGCACCAATCTCTAGCCCCTTCCAGTCTCCCTTCCGAGCTCCAGTATAACTTCAGGCGCTGCTGACTTGTTTCCCGGGACTTCTCTGGACTTCCAAGCCCCCATGTCTGGTCGCTGACGCTCACGGAGGCTTCCTCTGCAAGCCTGCTCCCTCTCTTGGCAACCAGAGGGGTTTCCTTCACGCTCCCAGGCCTGGTGGTCTCTCCTTGCCCGTCCTGTGCATGAATTCTCTCCTCTTTCCTGCCACCCGGCCCCTTAATCACACTTTCTCAGAAACCCCCTCTTGTCTACAAGGATAGAGGCCAACCCCTTAGTCTAGCAGGCACCTCCCTCCGTGTGGCCCCCGGGAGGCCTCTCCTCACCTGTCTCCCCTGGAATCACAGCCTGTGGGGGACTGGCGACCTGGGCCACAGCAGGAAGGTTAACTTTCCCAACCTCTGGGTTGTTTCCCACCCCCACCTCCCCAGCAAAATAGGGTCAGGAACGTCTAGGCACTTGGGACACAGGATGAGTAAAAGAAGGGTCTCAGGTTGCATGTTGTGAAGAGATGGGAGGAAGAGACAGACTATAATCAGGAAAAGAAATAAATGAATAAGGATGTCACACAGTGGTAATGCTATGGAGGAAAATAAACAGGACTTTCTTACGGGAGGCATCAAGAGCTCACTAAACAGAGAGAGTCTGTGCTTATGAGTGGGCAGATCCACACTGCAGAGAGAAAAGTTCTCTTCAAATTAACCTACAGTTCAGTGTAACACCAATCAAAAGTTCAGATTCTTTTTTTTTTTTTGGTAGAACTCAGCAACTTTATTCTAAAATGCATATAGGTGATTAAGGGTTTGTGGATGGCTAAGACGTTTGGGGGGGAGGGGAAGAGTACAGGAGGGGACTTGCCCTGGAGAAATTCTTTTAAGAGTGATTTTTCACCACAGGAACCAATAGGTCCTAATAAAAAGTTTAATTCTTTTTTTTTTCAACATTTATTTATTTTTGAGAGACAGAAAGAGACAGATCACGAGCAGTGGAGGAGCAGAGAGAGAGGGACACACGGAATCGGAAGCAGGCTCCAGGCTCTGAGCTGTCAGCACAGAGCTTGAGGTGGGGCTCAAACCCACGAACTGTGAGATCATCACCTGGGCCAAAGTCGGACGCTCAACCCACTGAGCCACCCAGACACCCCTAAATTTTTTTTTAATGTTTATTTTTGAGAGAGAAAAGGAGCATGAGTCGGGGAGGGGCAGAGAGAGGGAGATACAGAATCTGAAACAGGCTCCAGGCTCTGAACTGTCAGCACAGAGCTTGACATGGGGCTCGAACTTGCAGACTGTGAGATTGTAATCCCAGCCAAAGTCGGACACCCAACCGACTGAGCCATCCAGGTGCCCCCATCCTAATAAAAAGTTTAAAGAAGACCCATGAATATATGACCATGTGAGATATGACTAAGGTAGCATTATAAACTGATCAGACAATCAAAAGTGACAGGAAACTGACTCACTCAGTTCTCTCAGTACGAAGAGAAAACTGGACCTCTGTCTTGTACCAAAGATGAACTCCAGATGGATTTATTTTTTTGTATTTAAATCCAAGTTAGTTGCATATTTTATTTTTTAGATGGATTTAAAACCTAAACATGATCCATTAAAAATTAGAAAGCTAATAGAAAATATGGGATCATATCATTGTGACATAGGGCTAGAGAAGCACTTCTTAAGAATCCAAAAAGCACAGACCACAAAGTGATGTGGAGACAGATTTCTTAGATCACAATGAAGAGGCTCTGTGAGACGGAGGACCCCACAGGCAAGTGAGCAGACCACTGGCAGCTGGGAAAAGGTATCTGCAGCCTCTCAAATGGCCCTCATCGCCACCAAGTGTAGACCTGCCCATGTGACCTGCCCATGACAACCCCGTAGGGGACAGCTGGCTCTGGCCGGACAGTCTCTGCGCTCAGATCAGGGAGGGGGCAGGCGAATGACCGGTGAGCTGGCCGGGCCCTCTCCCAGCCGCGGGTGAGGGGGCTCCCCGAGACCGGGTTCATTCACGGCCAGCCACAGGCCAGACAGGGAGCACCAGCCCTGAACTGTGTGTGGTAAAACGAACAAATTACCCTGACGAGCTCCAATTTTCACTCTGCAGGAGCAATTCCCCGCAGGCCTATTCCAGAGCGGCAAGTGTGAAAATGCAGCCTTCACGGTGGATTACCGGCCTCCAGGAATCTGTCACCTCCAGGCCTGGGGAAGAGGGGGAGGGCGAATTCTGTTTCTTCACGGGAGAATTCCTTTCCATGTCCAGCCTGTGGCCCGAGCAACACTCCCTGTCTCCACTGTCCTGTTTTTTGACAGAGAGCCTGAATCCACGATATGTGCGTGCCCTTTGGGGGTGGGGGGACTTGATACCACAGGCCACAGTCACAGATGCTTCAGACCGTGGAATAGTCTCCTCCAGAAGTGCTGCTCCTGACACTCTGTCCCCTTTCCAGAAGGAAGCTTTGAGTGGGCTTCTCCTGAAGGGCAGTAACCTCATAGCAAATATTTATTCAGGTGCCCTGCCCTCCGGAAAGGGAGACCCACCAGTCAAGGGTTCCATGATGAGTCAGCCTGTAGATGCCCCCACAGAAGGCTGGGGTGCAGTGGATGGAGCCCCAGAACTCACCTCCTCTTCAGGAGAGAGGAGCAGGGCTCCCTGGGAAATTCACACAGGGAAAGGGGCAGGGGAAGAAGACAGGGGAAAAGTACCAAGGAGGAGTGGTTGGGATGTGACCTAAGCGGGGGACTGAAGGAACAGCCTGGATGTCTGGACTGGAAGCTGCAGGCTTCAGGGGACGGTGGGATGCTTCAGCAGGAGAGCCACAGTCCCGGGTATTTTTTTAGCAAGATGTCCCTGGTGTGAGAAGCCCAGGCCTGAGGTCCACGTTCTCCCAGGCCAATAACATGTAAGACCTCAGTGTGGTTGTCTAGCTGTGCCTGCCCGCCTCTCCAGCTGTGTCTCTGGTCATCTCCAAGGTGTCCCGCCCTGGCCGGACAGGAGACCTTGTGAGTCCCCCAGGTCTCAAGCTCTCAATCCACAGGCCTATATTGTGTGCTCTTCTGCCCACCTGAAATCTTTCCCCAACAAATGCCTGCCTGGGTTCAAATGTCACCTCCTCTAGAAGCCTTCCCTGACCCTCCTTGGGCCACACCCTATAGTCAAGCTCTTCCTCCCCTGCGTGGGCCTCGGTAAGCACCACCTTCTTCCTCCAGCCCGTTCAGCAATCTGACGGTGTGTGCTGACTGCTGGCCTCTCCTATCAGACTGGGAGCTCTGGGAATGCGGGGTCTGCACTCCCTCCGTCCCTGTGTCTCTGCTTGTCACCGTTGCTGACTTTAGCTACCACTCTTCTCATCCCACGATGACTCAGCTCTCTGCCCCGGGTGCACTCAGCTACCCAGGCAGAGAAGAGATACTAAAACGTATGTTATGTATGTATTTATTTTTATTTTTATTTTTATTTTTTTAAGTTTTTTTAATATTTTTATTTTTGAGAGCAGAGACAGATCATGAGCAGGGCAGAGACAGAGAGAGAGGGACACACACAATCGGAAGCAGGCTCCAGGCTCTGAGCTGTCAGCACAGAGCCCAATGCGGGGCTCGAACCCACGAACTGTGAGATCATGACCTGAGCGCGAACCCACGAACTGTGAGATCATAACCTGAGCCACCCAGGTGCCCCTGTATTAATTTTTTTAATGGTTACTTATTTATTTGAGAAAGGCAGAGAGAGAGAGAGAGAGAGAGGGAGGGAGGGAGAAAATCCCAAGCAACACCATGCTGTTAGTGCAGAGTCCAACTCAAGGCTCAAACCCATGAACATGATCATGACCTGAGCTACGAGTCAGATGCTTAATTGACTGAGCCACCCAGGTGCCCCAAAATGTGTTTTTTTAATTCAGGTTCTCAGCAGCACCACAAGATTTGTACGTTGGTAGACCCTTTTTGGTGAGCTTTCAGGCATGTGATCCCTTCAGCTCAGTAGTTGAACACCTTACATGGATGGGGGAGCAGCCCCCCACGCCGCCCGCCAAAGGCCATGTCCTCTTAAGGCTCAGTGACAGAACTGGCACAGTGTCACCTCTGCTGCATTCTAGCGCTTGAAGCAAGTCACGGACCCAGCCCAGATTCAAGGGGGGGATCTCCACAAGGTTACAAGTACTAGGGACGTGGTTCATTACAGGTCACCTGTGTGACTAGTGTAAACAACAAAAGTATTCCATGCACAAGAATGTGGCATTGTGTGAATATGTTTCAAGGGTGTGATCACGCTAGTTGTAACCAAATCTTGGAGAGCAATTCATTTTGTGTTTGCAGGAAAGAGTCAACCGTCTCACATTCAGTAAAACATCAGTGGGCCACTTTGAAAAGGCCAAGGGGCACCTGGGTGGCTCAGTCTGTTGAGCATCTGGCTTCAGCTCAGGTTATGATCTCGCAGTTCATGGGTTCAAGCCCCACGTCAGGCTCTGTGCCGACAGCTAGCTCAGAGCCTGGGGCCTGCTTCAGATTCTGTGTGTCTCTCTCTCTGACCCTCCCCTGCTCATGCGGTCTCTCTCTCTCTCTCTCAAAAATAAATAAAACATTTTCAAAATTTTTTAAAAAGAAAAGGCCAAGGTCTGACTGTAGAGATCACCTCTTACTCTGATCATTGCAGGTTTAAGAAAATGGTGGGAAAGCAAGTAACTCCAGGTGGTAAAGTAATTTTGAAATAAGAGCTAACTATAATGCATACATAACACACACACAGACACACACCAGCAAAATCACACTTTCAGCCGAATTTACTCAAAAGCAGACTTTGTGGGAATGGTAATAGTCCTGGGCGGAACTGCCTGGAAATGGCCCTGACTGCCCCTGAAAAGAGGGAGCTGGTGCCCCCGGCCGTGTTCACACAGAGGCTGTGTGCCTGCCATGCAGCGGTGCACAGACACAATTCTGCAGGGGCAAGGGCAGGGCTAGAAGTCCTCTCAGATGTTTCCAGAGAGAGGACCCGGCTCTGTGATGCTGGAGGTGCATGGGATCCAGGCAGGAGGCGGGATTGAGGGGGGCCCAGCACTTGGAAGGGAGGAGAGGGGCAGCTTGCATCCTGGGCCTGGCGAGGCCAGCTGAGCGTCACTCCAGTGACAGCGGCTGACGCAGGAGGCTGGTGTGGCTTTTCCAGTGCTTCCGTGTCGGGGTCACCGTCTCAGGCTTTCCTCTTCTTCTTTAGCTCATCACAGGGACCCGGGGCCCGTGTAATAAAGTCTGCAGCGCGCTGAGGGAGAGCGGGGAGTCCATAACAAGCCAGGGCCCATTAGTGGTGAGGGGGAAGCAGGGCCCTGACAGCTGTAACCGTGAGCTCCAGCCAGTGGCCGCACCAGCAACAGCTCCGACAGCCTAACCAGGCCTGACACGGCCACCATCCTGGTGGGAGCAGCTGCCGAGAGCCTCCCCACTGCCCCAGGGAGCGTGTGCTCAGGCTCCTCTTGGTCAGTGGCTTGCTCCTAACCCCCCTCCCTCCCGCATCGGTTCACGTAACAGGTATTTACAAAGATGCCGTAATATGCTGGGTCCTGTACCTGGAGCTGGAAACGTAATGGCGAGTGAGACCATTTCTTTATTGCCAGCAGGGAGGTGTAAAGCCAGGGGCAGACATTTATCACCATCTGCGAAGCACTCTGAAGAGTCCAGCACTGAACATTGCTGCTCCGTGTGTCACCCTGGGAGGGAGGTGTCGCCCCGTTTTCCCGTAGTTAAATGACTTCCCCCAAGGTCTCCCGTGCTGAGGCCTCTTGTAGTAAGATGGCCTTTGGAGAGTGAAGCTCATGAGAACCACTGCCCTTGAATGCCTTCTCGGAGTCACCCGAGGGGTTCTCTAACTGCGTGCCCGGAACAAGGTGGGGGTGCCGTCTGGCCAAGGACCGGAATGTGTTATCAGGGATGTTCTTGTCATAAAGGCTGCTGGAATCCCAAGGAGGGCCTGCCCCTTGTTAGTAGAGGGGATGAATGGGTCGAGGGTATTTTTAGAGATCAGGAGCCTTGTCAACGCCATCTGGGGTGCGTGAGGCTGGGAAGCCCAGACCCTGGGGGACAAGCAGCCTCCAGGCTGTCTGCAACACCCGCCAGTTCCCAGGCCTCACCAAGTGCCTTCAGATACTAAACTCTCACCCTGACAATTGGGCAGAAAACAGAGTTCGGGCAGAGGCTCACGGAGTCCATCTCTGGGCAGGAGCGGCCCCCTGACAGGCTGGCGGGCATGGCAGAAGGCGCCGGGGCCTCTCTCTTCCGGCCACAGCCAACAATACGATGAACCTGCCTGCAGCCTCAAGTCTGGGACCACTCCTGCCCCTGCACACCACACACCTTCTCTTTCCCTCCTTCTGAACCCCCTCTCCACTGCCCTCCCCCACAGAACACAAATCCCTTGCTATTCGGTCTGGCACAACCACCCCAGCAATATAAATACACCGTTTAATCCTTGGTTTAGAGGTTAAGCTCACTTGCGGCTGGAATTCTGTGTCCCAGGACACCTGGGTGGGCCTTAGAAGAGCGCGAAAGAGGAGAACAATACATACCACAGGTCAGAGACCACGCTTGATGCACCATTACGTGTTTTCAGAACCCATTTTAAGTTGGTACATGTACTTAGGTTTCTCTTGTTCTGGAGGCTGTGCACTGCTCTCGGCAGGATACAGGGTGGCTCAGTCCGACTTCAGCCCAAGTCATGATCTCGTGGTTCATGGGCTTGAGCCCCTCATAGGACTCTGCATTGACAGCGTGGAGCCTGCTTTGGATTCTCTGCTCCCTCTCTCTCTGACCCTCCTCTCTCTCTCTCAAAAATATATAAACATTAAAAAAAATCTTTAGGGGCGCTTGGGTGGCTCAGTTGGTTAAGTGTCCAACTTCGGCTCAGGTCATGATCTCACAGTCGTGGGTTGGAGCCCTGACTTAGGCTCTGAGCCTGCTTCAGATTCTGTGTCTCTGACCCTCCCCAACTCATGTTCTGTCTCTCTCTGTCTCAAAAATAAACAAAACATTAAAATAAATAAATAAAATTTTTAAAATTTTTAAAAAAGAATACATTTTAGATTCTTAATAAAGTTTTGTTAAGCAAATGGAATAATTTTATAGCCAGAAACCAACGGACATCAAGCAGACCCTTGTACTGGTCAATATGAATGAGAGGGCGGGACCATCTTCGTGGGCAGGTAGCCAGCACGACTTGCGGGGAGTGTCCAGCCAGCGGAGACTGGCCTGTAAATCAGGGATCTGAGGTACTGCTAGTAGGAAATAGGCGGCTGGTAAGCTGGTCTTCCCCGCACCTCAGATCTAGACCCTCCTGCCAAAGCTTGGATATGGCATGAAGTGTATGGACACAGAACCAATAGCTAATAATAAGCCTCAACATTTGTTGAACTCCTAGAATATGCACAACAGCTTCATAAGGTACATGTTGTTACTATTATGCCCACTTTACAGATGAATTTATTACACTATTTACCATTCCATTATATTAATCTATTATTATATTTGATGTTCCTCAAATGTCAGCCACTTGTATTCTCTGTATCTACTTCCAAATTCTGCTGATTCAAACCTCTTGCCCAATAAAAGCAAGGGCTTTTATTCTTGTCTGTTCTGTCACCCGGCCACCTCCTCTCTTCTCCCCTCCCCACTCTACTAGATCTTTCCTGCTTTCCAGCCAGCTGACCTTCCCAGGGCCCAGTGATCTCTCACTCCTCCGGGGAAGTGCTGTCTCTGTTCTCTCTGGTGTCGCCTGTCCTTGCTTCCGTGAATGCTCCAGGATGCTCCCTCCGCCTAGGATGTTTCAGGCAGACCCTGGGGTGCTTATTCCTTCCTGGCCACTTTCAAAGAGCTTGGGGGCCGTCAGTGGTGAGAGAAGGTCCTCCCACGGTTGGCTGGGGGACAGGAGAGGGGAGCAGGGGCAGCTGGGTCCCCAGAGACCACAAACCTGCCCCCCGCCCCCAGCAGAGGGACAGAGCTCACCAGGCTCTGGGGTGGAGGTGCTGGGCTGAGCTAATCACCTAAATGGACGCAGGCTGTTGAGAGACAGGCTCTATTCCCTAATAGAATTTGCCCTCAAGTGCAATTTAATTTTCTCTGAGGCGGTCTCCAGCCCCTCTGCTGCCCTCCCCCAGACAGACCCTTAGTTCCCCAGCTTCCTGGGGGGAGCAGAGCGGGTTCTCTCGGAGAAAAGAGGAGAGGGGCCTCCTCCGGGCTCTGTCCAAATCCCTCCACTTGGCCTCCTCCTTGGGAGGTGCCCCTGCCCCACCTTCCAAGCCCCTTCCCCAGCTCCATCCCGGACACGGTTGCTGCTCCCCTCTCAAATACTCTCTGACTTTCCTCTAGAGCAGCCCACGTCCAGCGACAACAGCGACTCCCAGCCTACAAGTCCTCACCATGAATGCAGATTCTTCACCGTGACTTCTGGTAAGTTCATAAGCTTCGAGAATTCTTTGTCCTGCTTAGTGTCAGAGACTCAGTGGGGAAATCGTCAGGATGGGGGTGTGGGAGATATTGAAAGAGGGAGGTGTGGGCCATGAGTACACACACTCAGGATTTGGTGGAGGGGGCAAAAATCAGCTCAGAACCCTGCAACTGGGACAGAGCCCAGCTCCTGAGCACCCGAAGGTCACTGCTGGCTCAGAGAGCCTTTCCTGGGGCTGGACACCCCAGCTTGCAGTCTGTGGTGTCCTGAAACCTGATGCTGGTCATTGAGAGCATGGAAGATGTGGGAATCTGGACTCTGAGCTGTCCTTTTGTCTTCCCTGCCAATTTCAGGGTGGACGCGGGGGAGCATCTTCAGAAGCTGTTTTCCATCCCTTTCTCTGAGAACCCCTCTGGCTGTGACAGGGGCTCAGGGAGGTCTGTGCAAGTTCATGCTTGGTCTGTGCCTGTGGTCATGGGCTTCCCCCCGCCCCCTGCCTCCCGCTCCAAGCAGGGATGGGCAAAGACCACAAAGAGAACCTTGGGGGAGGGGAACAGAAGAAAGGGAAGAGGACCCTTAAGTTAGCTGAGGTGGCTTTCAAGGATGGCAGGAAGCCTCTGTGGCACAGAGTGGCCCTTGGGCTCCAGGCAGTCCCAAGACTACCCTCTATCTGGCAAGCTCTGGGGAGGGAGGGCCAGAATTCCTTTTTTCTTTGCCATCAGAGCCTTGAAAAGAGCAGAGGGTGGGGCTGAGGATGATGGAGAATGGATGGGTGGCAGGTCAGGGTCAACTGCAAGGGGGAGAAGGTCATTCTTCAGGCACAGCCACCTGCTCAGCCCCCGCCTTCTCTCTAGCACAGCTGAGGTCCCTGCATCAGTGAGTGGGGCCTGTCCTTTGTGGGGCTACATTTGTGGGCATCTTCCCAGTGTATTCACCCAGCAAAGGCTTAGGAGTCCCTTACTCGGTGCCAGAAACCGTGCGAGGTGCTAAAAGGCAAATGTACTGCTGTGCGCGTGTGCACGCGTGCGTGCATGCCCGTACGTGCCGCGCACCAAAGTCGAAACACCCCAGAACGGGACTGTCCAATAGGAATATAATGCCGGCCACTTGCGTAAGTTTACACTTTCTGGTCGCCATGCCAATAAAAGAAAGAGGTGAAATTAATAATAGATTTTGTTTAAGCCACCATCTCCAAAATAGTATCATTTCAACATGTAATAAAAATTTAAAAATCTTAATGAGATGTTTTACATTCCTTTCTTTGAATTAAGTCTTCAAAATCCATTATGTAATTTACCTTTATAGCACATCTCATTCTAACCAGCCACATTTCGGGACTCAGTAGTCATATGTGACTAGCAGCCACTGCACTGGACAGTGGAATCCTAGAGCATTCCCACCCCACCCCACCCCCCGACACCACGGCCAGCAGCAGTGGCGGCATCCAGCAACTTGTTAGAAATGCAGAACCTCAGGTCCCAGACCTGCTGAATCAGAGTCTGTGTTTCCACAAAACGCCCAGTGATTTATGTGCGTAGTAAATCTGAGGACCGCGGTGTGCAAGAGCTGGGGAATAGGGAGCATTTTGCCTTAGGAACTTTTTTCATATTGGATCTCACACAATCTCCCAACAACCCCTTCTTAGGAGAACGATCTGAGTATTACCATCCCCAATTAACACAGGAAAACAGAGGTCCAGAGGTTTTACTTCTCATAGCCATAAAACTCGGATGTAGAGTAGAGCCAGGATTTGTGTTTTCTACGGAAAGCTTCCTCGGGTGAGGTCTTGAAGAAATCCTTTGTCCCTCAAAGCTCTTAGTGTTTCTTCCTTCACCATCAAAAGTAGCTATAGTTACAGTGTCCTAATCCCTTCCCTGGGAGCCTGTGTTTTTAAGCAGAGAACTTCGGTGACCGAGGGCAAGCCCCTTCCCAGGAAGCCAGGGCTATGAGCAGGGGAGGCCAGCCAGTGAGAGATATTAAAAGTGCCAAGTCTTTTTCCTTTCAGACTAAAGGTAGCTGCATCCGTGGGGACCCTCTATATGCCAGGCCCTGTGCTAACAGCTGCAGCTCCCTGTGACAATATTATCAGGCAGGTACTTACTCTCCCATGATACAAATCAGTAAACCAAGGCTCAGAGCGAACAACACTCCAGCAGCCATCAACAATGAAGTCTGCCTAGTTCCAGGGTCAGGAGTCTGACCTTGCCCCACCATTTCTCCCCACGAACCTCCCGGGCCTGTCCCCTGTCACCTCTGCCCACATCTAACACATCTACATTTTTTGGTTGTAAGTCAGTTCCTGAGAGGAAATCGCTGAGTTAAGCTCATCCAGTAAAAGTCTTTTGCCAAGATGATGACGGGGTTATTTTATAGATTAGCCTTGACACCTGCAGCTATTTTCAAATACAGCCAGGCCAGACTTCCCACCCCTCTCCTCCTCCCCATTCACAGCCTCCTCTTCAGAAGCCAAGAACCGGGTTGTGTGGGCCTAAGTCCTAATACAGCAGTGCAGACAGCTCTCCCTTTCTGTGCTTCCGGGTCCTCGTCTGCAAAACGATCCTGATACGATGGGCCCTAACTGTCTTACGAAGCTTGAGTGAGAAAGGTACGCGACGGCCCTTAGCGATCTTTAAAGCACCATGATAATGTCAGTTACTAGAATCATTCTTGGGTTTGGGACGCCTCTGAGCCCTGGGGTCTGAAGAGAGAAAATAGGGAGAAAGGATGTCACTTGTGCAGCCTCTGGAGTCCAGGGTTTTTTATTTTTTTATTTTTTTATATAGTTTATTTATTTTTGAGACAGAGACAGAGCACGAGTGGGGGAGGAGCAGAGAGAAAGGGAGACACAGAATCTGAAACAGGCTCCAGGCTCTGAGCTGTCAGCACAGAACCCGATGTGGGGCTCAAACCCATGAACTGTGAGATCATGACCTGAGCCGAAGTTGGATGCTTAACCGACTGAGCCACACAGGCGCCCCTGGAGTCCAGGTTTTTAAAACAAACCTAGATAGTAAGTCAACTTTAAAAGCAAACAGGGCGTCTGGGTGGCTCAGTGGGTTAAGCCTCCCACTTCAGCTCAGGTCAGATCTCACGTTGTGGGTTCGAGCCCCGCGTCAGGCTCTGTGCAGACAGCTAGCTCAGAGCCTGGAGCCTGCTTCAGATTCTGTGTCCCTCTCTCTCTGCCCCTCTCCCTCTCATGCTCTGACTCTCTCTGTATCAAAAATAAATAAAACGTTTAAAAAAATAAATAAATAAATAAAAGCAAACAAAAAAACCAAAGAGCATAATTTCAGGTTGCACTTGCAGACTGGCTTCTGAAAAGATCTTGAGTGCCATGGAGAAGCTGTCAGAAGGAGCAGAGCCACCTGATTCATACTGGGGGTCACCATTATTAACCATGTCTGTGTGTTGAGGACTGGGCTCTGGGGTTTATATGCATTCTTTCTAATCCAACAAGATCCTACAATGTAGGCAGGTTTTATCCCCCATTTTATAAATGAGGAAAATGAAGCTGACACATTTAAAAAAATTTTTTTTAATGTTGACTTATTTTAGAGAGACAGAGTATGAGCAGGGGAGGGGCAGAGAGAGACACACACAGAATCTGAAGTAGGCTCCAGGCTCTGAGCTGTCAGCACAGAGCCTGATGCGGGGCTCGAACCCACGAACTGTGAGATCATGATCTGAGCTGGAGTCGGATGCCCAACGGACTGGCACATTTAAATAACTAGTCTAGGAGGAAATAACTAGATAGGAAGATTTTCATAAGGGAGCTAAAATATCACCCAAGGGGCAGTTTTGGCACCTGGCACTCAGCTTGTGACCATATTGTAAGAGCAGTTCTCCTCTACTCCTGAAGTGGGGGCAAAGAATGTCCCTCCACCACCACCACAGGTCTTTCTTCCCCAACTAACATTTTTAGGAAAGAAGAGCTCCCCCATGTTCTAGTCATTGCTTGAAAACATCCAAGAAAGTTTCTCGCCCCCTGGTTTCTCCCATAAATATAAAGCAAGAAAAAAAGGGGGAAAGAGGCAAAATATTACAGAAGAGATACTATAATGATGCTGGCCAACCTTTCTAGGGCAATGCTTCCTAGGTGCTTCAGGTGACCGAGGAAGGTAGCATCGTTACGCCCATGAAGCCTGTGGGGAGGAACCTGCCAAAAGTTGCCCCACTTAGGCTGTATCCAAGTGCAACTTAAATGCAGACATCGTGAGCCAGAACCCGAAGGTTTGCCCAGCTAGTCTGCAACTACCTCTCAACAAAAGGAAGTTTGCTGACACTGTCTCACAGGAATGGCCGGAATACTGGAGCAAAGTAAGCTATGGACTGTCTGCACTTGGCACTGCAGGTCCTTGTCTTCCAGGGTCTAGTGAGGAGGTGGTACACAGCACATGCTCAGTGAATGCAAGAATTAAGGAATGATCTAAGATACTCTAGATTTTTGGTGGGAAATAAAGAGAATAAGCCCTGAAATTAGAAAGAGACCAAATTCCCCAATCCATTCCCCAGTTCCTCGTGCACACAGGCCATGGGGTATGGTGGCTGCACAGATGGATCCCAGAGGACTTGGCCTTGCCAGGGAATGGCTCTGTGTGGATCCACCACTGGCTTTGCCCAGGGACTTCCAAGTAAGAGTTACATGATGATGCTGGTGGTGCTAGAAAACATAGAGCCAGACCACCACCTGTGACCATATCCTGATTCCACTGCCTACTATCTGTGCAACCTTGGGTATATCACTTGACCTCTTCATGCCTCAGTTTCCTCATCTATAACATGGGGATAATAGTAATAATCGCCTCAAAGGGTTTGTGAGGATTTAATGAGTTAACACACAGAGCTGTGCTGGCGGTTTAAACTATTGTCTCCGTCCTTCTTCCTCTAAGGATCCCAGTGCTCTTTACCTAGTCTGTTTCCCGGCCACGCACTGCCTCGGAATCTGATCTTGAGAGCTAGATGCCCAAGTGCAGGACCATCTCTTTTCCATGTCCCTTCAATGCCTGTGTCAAGGACACAGGGCAGGTTTAAACTGAGCAGCCACTGTCTTCTGATCAGCATCCTGGGGGTGGGGGGGGAGATCCCTGGAAGGTTCTGGGAAGAGAGGGAGACAAATGACAAAGTGGTGGGCTCACGAAAGAGGTCCTTGACAAATGACTGGAAGGACTGGGTGGACAGATGGGGAAGAGCAAAGGCCCCTGTCCTTTTATTGGAGAACTCCTTGTGGCTCCCTGAACAAGACAGTGGCTCCCCAGGGGCTGGGCTGAGGGTTGGTCTCCCTGGTTCTCTCTGTTGGGATGAGTAATATGGACCAGGGCAGAGGGTCTATATCAATCTAGCCCAGCAGAAAAATGAATGAAAATTGAATTCCCCAAGGAGAATCGGGGAGCTGTTATCCAGACAGAGATAAATCAAAGGATGCCACGGAGAAGGGGGAGAGCAGGTTTCCAACAGCAGGGGAATAATTAAGGAAACAGTTTCAAAATGCAAATGATGAAAGAGGGTTTAAGAGCCTGGAGGACAAGGAGGAGGTGACTGGCGAAGGGGTGATGGGGAGCAGGGGTGGTGAGTGGAGAAAGGGGCTGCGGTTCAGAACTCCTGGCATCTGAGGGTGAACTTGCCCACTCTGTGAAGCTCCTAAAACAGGAGGGTTAGAAGATTCAGGAGCCTGTGTGCAGAGTGGAAAGAGCGCAGGAGCGGGAGTCAAAGGCTGGATTTAATCTCCAGTTGGGTCTGCAACTTATTAGCAGTGTGACCTTAGGCAAACCACTTAACCTCTCTGTGTCCTGATAATCATACCCAAGCCCAGCATGATTATGAAGATCAAATGAGATAAAATATGTAGAGGAACTTTGTAAATTGTCAAGTGCTAGACAAATGCAAGCTATGATCATTTTCCTAAATTTGATTTCTGAAGATTGTTTCCTCAGAACTGGATCCACTGACATGTTGGGTTTAGTTATTGACTGACGGCCCTGACAGAACTTAGACCTGGGCAAAGTCACATCACCACTGGCCCATCTTCTGGTACTACCCACCCCCGCCCCCACTACCCTCCAGCTAAGTTGTAGCTGAAAGCCACAGGTCTGAGATCTGCCCTAAGGACTATTGCTCCTGGGGGGTCACCAGCCAGCCCCGGGGAGTGGGAGGGCCTTCACTGAGAACACCCTTGCTAAGTCAGCTCAGAGTTTAGGTCCACACAGACCCTCCAAAGTCTTCCCATGAGATTCAGCCACTCCCCCCATTCTCTAGGGGGAGAGGCGACCTTAGCCCCTGTTAGCCTCAGCTTTTTCATCCTCCAAATAGGTATAATAATACCATTTATTGAATTGGAATGAGAAATAGATGGAATTATGCAGGTAGAAGCACTTACCTGAGCGCCTGGCACAGTTTCAAGCTGTCAATAAATGCTGGCTGTTATTATTACCACTGTGTGCTAGTATATTGTTGTTATTGCTATCAGCAGCAGTAGGCACTAAGAATTCTATTCAAGGAAAACTTTTCATTGGGGTTTCATCATTTACAGATGGGAAAGCTGAGCCCCTAGGAAGAAAGGGAAATGCCTTGTCAGATGTATGGTGTTAATGGAATATGTTGAGAATGGGACCCAGCTCATACTTCTAGAAGTCTCTGAATGTGGATAGGGTACTTATTGGCTGTGCTGTGTTGTTTGTGTGAGTGGGGAGGCTTTGGGTGCAGGGGAGCTGCTGCCGACAAGTTAAAGAATTGAGAGCCAGCTGGACCTCTGGGGGCTCTTCTGCCACTGGATAAAGGTGAGAATGGCATCCGCTGAATCAGCACTGGGCACAGGAGAGTCCCCACCACAGTAATGCTGCCCCTCACCCAGTGACAGGCTAGTGACATGCAGTGAAAAGAGGGCAGGACCTGGGCAGGCTCATACCAGGGCAGCAGGAGCTGCAGAAAGCATTTTATTTTATTTTATTTTATTTGCATTTTTTAAATATAATTTTTAATTATGAAAGTAACTACCACAAATGCTCTCTATATAAATCCAAACAAATTTATATTAATATTTAAATATAAATACAATATAAATATTTAATATAAATATAAGTATAATTTATTTAATTATATTTATAAATATATAAATTATATATAAATATAATCTAAACATATAAACTAAATATGATTAAATGTAATACAAATATATAATATAAGGTATATTATATATTTATGTACTATTAAATACTGTATATAAATATTATGTTATATATTAAATATAACAAATTCAATATAAGTATATAATATGAATATTATAATATAAATATTTTATTTTACTAATATTACTGAAAAAATATAAACACTTTACAGAAAATCCGGAAAAGAGAAAAAAAACTCCATAATACATCTCCCTAACATACTTTTCTCCCAATATATTATTGAACAGCATTTTGACATATTTCCTTCCAGTGTTTTCTCAATGTTTTTGAAAACAATTTTATTAGCTTTTTCTACTTTATAAAATAATTGAGGAAATTAGAAAAACTAAGAAAATATAAATATCCACCATATAGATTAGCACTTTTATATTTTAACATAAACTTTCTGTCTATGCTGCTAAAAAAATTCTGCTGCAGTTCAGACTGCTTCATATTTACTCTTTTCTAACAAATCTCACTTTTCCACATTATTAAATATTTTCTGTTGTATTTTCTAACAACAATATAACATTCCATTTTATTTACTCTAATAATCCCCTATTGTTGGATATATAGTTTACTTTCTTTTCAAAATATTATAAACATCCTTGTACTTACCTCTTTACAAACATTCTTAATTATTTTCTGTGGCTAAATTTCTATATGGATTGGGTCAAGTCCATCACATTTTTGGGGTATAAAATATATTGCCAAAGTGCCCTCAGAAGACATTGTTCATCAATGCATCCCCACCAGCATACTGTTTTTTCATTTCCCTACCCTCTAGCCAACAATGTGTATTACCACCACTTTTATCTTGACTAATATTTTGGAAGACTTCTAATATAATATTGCACCATGCTTTTTAAAATTTTAGTATTTCACAAGCATTCCCATGTTACTAGATTTCATAATTAGTTTCAATAATTGTATAATATTACCAAGCAGATTTAATCTACTTCCATGTTTCTTTTGTTGGATAGCAGAGGGTTTTTTTCCCCTCCAAACCAGTATACTGTAATAAGCATATTCATGTATGAAACTTTCCCCTTCACATTTTAGATTATTTCTGTGGAAAAAACACTCAAAAGTGGGAGTGTCTGAGCTAGATACAGGGTATGAATAAATTAGGGGCTTTGATGCTATTGCCAAATTGCTTTCCTAACGGATTTAAGAGTTTATTAGCACACCAGCAGTATTTGTGAGAATACCAGTTTCAAAGCCCTTTCACCAGTACCAAATTCTAGGATTCCTCCTACCCCGGAGGGTCACTTAACACACAAAACTGAAGTATGTACTATGATATTTTGATTTGCTTGTCTGATTACTAACGAGGCTGGCATTTTCTCATGTTTGTTTACTGGTTACATTTTTGGGAAAAAAAATTTTTTTGGTAAACACTTAAAATGTCACCGGGTTTTTGGTTTGTTTGTTTGTTTGTTTGTTTGTTGCTTTTTTCATGCACATTAACTCCAGTGTGCAAGAGGAGTCACCTCGCAGGTCAACAGGGCAAGAGATGATGCCAACCCAGTACCAGGACACATGAAAGTCATTGTGATTTCATTGAAGACAAATTCTAAACGCAGTTGGCCATGCCCTCCTCCCCCACCTTCTTGTTCGCCCCTCACCAACCCTGGTGTCCCCTATTTAGGAGCAACTACAGGAGAAAAAGCAGGGGACGCTCTGAAGGTTTGGAGAGGTCACCCGGTCCCCTTTCCCACCCTCGCGGGACTTGACTAGACTGAGACGGCACATTTGTCTATATCCCTGGAACGAAATTCACTATGGGGGTGTCGCGGAGGTGGATCCCTAGAGCCTCCAGTCCCATGGCAAAGGAGGTGGGCTTCCCGCGCCTGCAGCCAAGTGGCGTCGAGCACCTGGTGAGGCATTAAAGAACCTCAGCGGCCACCTGCCCCGATGGTGGGCCTTCTGTTTTATTTCCTCCAGGAACCTGCTTTGAGAATTTTAAGTATGCATGTGTGCCTTGTAAATACAATAAGGTACACATGCCCCTTCGCTGGTTAGCCCGGGTGTCCGTGTGCGCGTCGCCGCCCAGCGCGCACGAGGTCGGGAACTGTTCAAATCGCCCGCGGTTGTGGCAGGCAAGGCAGAGAGGTCTCTGGGGACCGAGAACAAGACCTAGCCGAGCCAGGCTGGGCAGAGCTGCGCCCGCAGCCTGGCA
This sequence comes from Suricata suricatta, assembly GCF_006229205.1. Classification (NCBI taxonomy): domain Eukaryota; kingdom Metazoa; phylum Chordata; class Mammalia; order Carnivora; family Herpestidae; genus Suricata; species Suricata suricatta. Next base: position 135,546,032 of record NC_043702.1, on the reverse strand, counting down.
GCCAGAAAGGTGCGGGGACCCGACGGGGCCGAGGAGGAGAGCGGACTCCCGGCGGCAGGCCGCGGCGAGCGGGAATGCGCCCCGGGGGTCCGCGCCCGGCCACCTCCGCGCACAGCCCCGGGCCGCCATCCCCCGCCCGCCCCTGCCCGCTGCGTGACTCGAGCCTTCCTGGCCAAGTACGGGCTGTCCCTGGCCCAACCTCACCCAGACGCGGAGGAGAGCAAGGGCTGGGAAGCGCCGGCGGGAAAGGAATTGGCCAGAAGAGAAGAGGAGGAGGAGGAGGAGGATGGAGGATGGAGGATGGAGTCCCGGGAGGAGAGAAACCCCGGACCGAGAGCGCGCGAGCTGAAGACTGCGTGCGGCTCGGGCCTTCGGAGGGCCTGCCCCGCCTTCCCCCGTCCTTTACTCCGAATGGAGGGGCAGTGGGGACGCGAGCCGCAGGCCGGGTCCGGAACCCCCGCAGGACCTGGGCGAAGCCGTCCAGGACCACCTGCTGCCGCGGCCGAGCCCGCCGCAGTATTTATACCCAGGGAGCAAGCCCGCACGGCCCGGCGCGGGGGGGCGGGGGGGTAGGAGGGGGTGAACGGCCCGCGAGGCCCCGCCCCGTTCCATGCGGCCCCGCCCCCCCTGCCCTGCCCTCGGCACTCGGGGCGCCGGGACCCCCACTCAGGCCGGTGTCCGCGGCCGGCTGCCGGGTGTGGGGATTGGCTGAAGGGCGGGCCTCCCTGCGGAAAGCGACGTCACGGCCGTTCCTGCAGTGTGAATGAATCAAAATGCCTGGGTGACCGCGGCCTCCCGGGCGGCCGGCACGCGAAGGGTGGAGGGGGAGGGGGAGAGCAGCGGGCGGGGGAAGGAGGAGGGGAAAAAAGCCAGAGCTGCAGCAACAGCGTCTCCTCAACCCGGGATGTGCACCTACCCGGGAGAGCGAGATCAAAGGGATTCGAAACAGACTGAGGACTGGCGGGGGGAGGGGGCCAGCCAGCCTGTGGAATCCTCCCGGAGAGGCGGAGGGTCTGGCTTCCACCGTGACTTCGGCGGCCTGGTTGGGTTTTTTATTATTATTTTCAAATTTCTGAATCCAGCTTAAGCGAGAGAGCGGAGATCTCGGTAGACTGCGACTCCTTGGCTCTCGCTCCAAGATGATGCAGAGCGCAGCTGTCCCCGCGGAGGGGGCTGTCAAGGGGCTCCCGGAGATGCTTGGTGTGCCGATGCAACGTAAGACACCCCCCTTTCTCGCGGATTTAATTTGATAACAAGACAGCCAGCAGGCTTGGCCGGTGCGGGTCGGGTCGGACGTTGCATGTAGCTTGGACTGGAGGGGCCGGGCGGGGCGAGGGGCCGCTGGCCCCGGTGCAGAGGCGGTCACAGGGCAGGGGCACTGGCCAGAGTGCGTTTAAAAGGCCTGGCTCTTGGCTTTTGGGACCGAAAGTGAAAGCCCCCTGATCGTGCTCGAGGCCAGCTGAGGGTACCAAAACCTCGCATCTCCAGCCCAAGGCTTTTCTACGAGCGCTGGGAGAGTGCTGTCTGGGGACACCATGGGAAGGAGCTGCAGGCCAGGCCTGAGGGCTGGGGTGGTCTCCGTAAATCATCCTCCTTCCGGGGGTGACGGTGAAAGCTCGAAGTACAGCCTGTGCAACTTCACCCCAGCTGGCGGGAAGTTGGAGAGCGCGTCCCCCGCCCCCGGGGCTGGCAGCGCGGAAGCCCAGGCCACACGCTCTGTCCCCGCGCGCTGGGCGTGCGCGCCTGGTGCGTCCTCAGCCGCTGCTGCCGGCGGCGCCTGCAGCCTGCGCGGCCGGGGACTGCCTTGCCTGCTCTCAGTGAAGTCAACTCGCCATGTTCCAGCTAGCCGAGGAATGCTGGGGAGGGAGAAGCGCCGGAACGAAGTTGTGAACTTGTCTTTGCGCACAGCCTTTGCGCACACGAGGACACACTCTCGGGATGGCTTGGCATCGGAAGGGGAGACACTAGGGGGTTTGGGCGCTTTGCTCGTCCACCCACTTTCTTTCCCATGCCCGTAACTAGCAACACCGAGAGAGCTCGGGACGTGTTTATCCCCAGGTTTGTGTGTTTGGGTGTGCGCGCTCAGGCATTTTCCCAGAGGGAATCTATCTCTGTCCCTCACTCCCAAACGGAGTCTTCGATGGAGAATAGGTACGGAGGTCGGAGCAGTTCCCGGGGCATCGCGCGCGCACGGTGGGCGCCTATCGAGTCCTGCCCTGCAGGCTGTAGGGCTCTGCGGAACACCCCTGGGCACCGTGGAGAGGGGAAGGTTCCTCCACTCCGCTTGCCAAGGGGCTTTGCTTCCGCCCGCGATTTCCGTAGTGGAGCGGTAGCTAGGTTCTCGAGGTTTATTTTAAGTAAATAAAATAACGGTGTCTACCTACGAACTAGGGCGCATGGCTGCGCCCTCCTGCGCCCTAGCTCTCCACGACAGGGATTCTGCTTGGACCGTATCTCAAAGGGCAGGGTGGCGAGGGTCCGTCCTGGGCTTCCCTGGGAAGTTTTTGAGAAGGAACTAGAAGGGGATAGCTTCACCCAAACCTATTTAAGTTTTTCGTCGGCCATATCCTGCAGTTATCCATTGTCTGTTGGCAAACAGTTCTACGTCTGCGCCGAGTCTTGGGAAGTTTACTGCTGACCTGGATGTGTCTGTAGAAGGCACTGGGGGCTCGCTGCTGCCCTTGCTGCCCCCACCCCACCACGGGCAAGGAGTAGGTTCTCAAACCCTGCACAAACAGAAACACAGACGCTGGCAAAGGAGCGCCAAGTCCTTAAGCCGATTGTAGCTCGGCGTGAGTGGGGGGAGTGTGTGAGTGGGCAGAAGGCATGCGTATGACTCGTGTCCTTGTTACTTAGTATGCCTGTGCTTTAACAGTTGTGGTCCTTAGGTGGACTGTCAGGACCGAAAAAGGGGGGGGGGGCTCTGCTCTGACAGCCTCTTTTCAGGATGCTCCATACAGACTCTTAGATTGTCTCACTTTTTGTTTCTCTTACTTCGAAAAAACTTTGATTTCCACCCCAGGAACTCAATTTCCTAAAATGCCTAGAGCTTGCCTTCAGGGCTACAGTTCAGCAGGGCTCGAGTCTGGGTTCCAACGGTGGAAAACTCTGTGAGGCAGAGAATAGGACTCTCATCCCCTGTGCCCTGCATAGGCAATGGCCAACCCGGAGGGGTTCATCTGCCCTCCTTTTGTCTTGCCCTGGTTCTGTAGTCTGGGTTGAAGGAGGCAGTGGCCAAAATTGAGGGACCCAATCCCTGAAGATTTGGGAGTCCAACTTTTTTTTGTTTGGAGATGTGGATGGAACATACCCGCTTCCAGCAGATGTGGCTCCTGACCATTGAGCTGTTGGTGCTGGGAACTGGTGGGGTGTGGTCCCCTCACACACATAGACACCGCCATTCTCTTTCCTGGGACAGGAGGCCCATGGGCCTAAGAACTCAGGGTGGGGTGGGGTGGGGGTGGGGGGCATGCCCTTGGGCCCCAGGGAAGAAGGGGCATTCCAGGTCTGTGGGAGAGGAGACGACAGAAAGGCTCCCCCACAAGTGTTCTTCCACCCCCACACCTGGAAGGTTTGGGTTGTCCCCCAGCCCCAGCGGGACACACACAGACACATTCATTTTCTTTACCCTGAGCCACCACAGATGGAGCACTTGGAGCACACTTGTGGGGGTCCCCCAACCTGGGTCCCTCTGGTGCCCTGGCCTCATAGGGGCGCTTTAAGGTTTTGAATCTAGTTTTAGGGATTTGAATCCAATTTGTTTCACCTGCAGTCGGACTAATCTTTTGAGGGTGGCTGAATTATACTCCTTTATGGAAAACATGACCAAGTAGTGTAAGAAATTCTCTCTTGGCCTCCTTGCTTGCTCTCTGGCCCCTGCCCCCTCCTTCCCCACCACTGCTCTGTCCTGGGCAGACTTGTTAGCGTGGCTAACTCCTCCTGCTTCCCGGAGCTGGGGTTACAGGGCCGGTAAGAGCCTTGCCAATTCAACAGCTACTGGTGGCTGATGGAGCCTATGCAAGGCTCAGACTTCTCGAGACAGGCTTGAGGATCTTCATCCGACTGAGGGGCATCGGCCTGGGGCAAGAAGCTCCAGCGAGAGGAGTCTGGGAGCGATCCCAAAGCAACCCAGGGTAGGGAAGTAGAGCCTCACTCCCTTAAATCTCCGACGGGTGGCTGGGCAGCCCTGCTCCTGCCTCTGGGGTAGGTGTTTTCTAAGGATCTCAAAACCCCTGGCTCCTTACTCTGGGTGGTGGCCACGCTGTTAGGAGGAGGCTGCATCCTCCAGGTCAAGTTCTCCGCCGGCCCAGGTCACATCCAGCATGGGCTGGAGGGCCCTTTTGAAAAATTTGGGGTGTTTCCCCCTCTAACCAGGGGGGTAGGTTCAGAAAGGGAACTTGTCCTAAGCTGGTGGGTCCCAGCTACTTGGCCCATGATTAGGGTTGTGGATCTATCAAATTCTGGGCACAACCTGCCAATGCCCAGGTCTTCCCCCTCCTTCCCTCCGAGCTGTAGAATGCCTGCCAAGGTCCAAATTCTCACAGTTCCCAACCAAGGGAGTGGAGGGGAGGGGGACAAAGTTGGATGTGGTGATCTATGGTCGCCTCCCCATCTTCTTCTGAACCGGTCTCCTCCCAGAAATCATTGGTTTCCACAGGCCTCTCGGCCCCTCTTGCATGCTAAGATGACTCGGAACAGTAAAGGATGTACCGGGAAGTGGCCGTTTTATCCACCCCTTGCCCTCAGTTTGGGCCTATCTCCCAGGGAGTCTCCCCGGGTACCGAGCGAAAGGACAACAGCCTCCTACGGCCCCTGGATTGTTGGCCGGAGAGCTGGCCAACCTGAGCGGAAGGAAGGAGAGATCCTCCAGGTCCAGGCACAGAATGATAAATGGCAATATGTCTGGGACATCTTCCATCCCACCCTTGTCTCCTAAAAATGCTTCTTGCAGCTCCTGCGAGCCCCGAAGTCGTGGGAAAAGGGTATTTGATTTTGTATTTGTAGGATCTGGGTGAAGAACTTCTCTAGGACGCCCCACCACCCTCTCTTCCCCTCTGGGCGCCTGCGGTGCGTGGGGTAAATCTTCCAGCACCAGTCCGATCCCCCCGCTCCCGAACTTATCTTCCTTGCAGACTATTTCTTAAGGGGTGGAATAGACTCCTTTCCCGGGCCAGGAGTTTTTTCAAACTCTGGAGCAGCGATTCGAGCTTCTTTCCATTCCTGCCTTCTGGGGTGCCGGAAAGAAAAACAAGAAAAAAAATTATTATATGATATATATCTCCATATATTATATATATGGAGCGACAGAGAGGTATTGATTGATTCAGATTCCGATACAGAAACTCAGACAGCAGCCGCGGGCACCACAAATCTCCTTCCCCGCATCACAAAAATATTGTCAGGCATGAGCCAACTTTTAAAGGTCAGACTACTGGCTGTCCCCGCCGGCAGATTCGGGCCTTTGCGGGGTGGGGATTCAGATTCCCTAACCTCGGGGATCCCACCCCAGCGTCGGGCCAGAGCTTCGCACCACCCAGATGGGAATTTGGAGAAACGCAGGTAACCACGGGCTTTCGGAGGCGAGTGGTCAAGGACACCGAGAGGCCAGCGGGCTCTGGCCTCCTGTGTTCCACTGTCTCGATCGAAGAGGACAGTGAAGGCGGAGGGGAGCCCTTCTTGGCAGCGCGCGACCCCAGTGCACTCAGGGATCGGAATTAACGATTTCACCCGGACACGGCGCGGGCAGCTGGGGCGGGTGAGGGGCGAAGGTCTGCACTGAGCGGTCCCCAGTGTCCGGGGAAGATGGGAAGTCGGGACTGAGAAGAGGAAGCAGGACCTAACTCGAGTTGTTTCCTCGCTTGGCCGCGGAGCGGGCTGGTGGAAGATCAGCGCCAGGCAGGGCTGGGCGGGAGTGGCGTCCTCGGGTCTGCGAGCGCGACCTGCGTGACCCTGCGCGACCAGGGCAGAGCTCCTCCGCCCCGCGGGTAGGCGCGCGCCTGGGGGGCCCAGGGAATTGGCGATTCATTCCTTCATCAGGCGCTTGCCGCGCACCTGCGGGTGCTGTGCGCTCGCCCGACGCTTGCCCTGGGTGCTGGAGGGCTTGCCGGTGGAAGCCAGTGCCGATAGAACGGCCCTTCTGGGAGACGCGGCTTTGCGGGCGCCGCGTCCCGCAGCCCGAGGCAGAAGTCGTGGCTGCGAAGGGGGCAAGGGACAGACGACCTCTGTACCCACAGCGCGTCACATTCGGCATTCCGCCGCCGTGGCCCTTTCCCTATCCACCGTGTCGGGTCCACGTCTCCGCTTACTATCCTGAGCGGCTCGGAGCGAGCCGGGACTGGTCAAGCCTGCGACCCGGTTCCCGCCCCCTTTGGAGCGATGGCCGGACTTTGCCCCTGGGGAAAGGCGCGGTAGGCTGGAGCGTCGACTGCGCGCCCAGCAGAGGGACGCCGGGCCGAACCTCTTTCTCCCCATACTCATTTCTCGCCAAGCGTTTGGGAAGACAAAACTAAACTCCAACTCTGGCGGCCCGAGCCTTTCCGGGACTTTAACCCTTGGAAAGGACTTTTCCCCCTATTTGGAAAAGGGCTCCTGCACCGAGCCTGGAGGCTGCCAGCAGGTCCGCGGGGTCCGTGCATCCGGCGCTCCGTGCCGCGTTCGAGCCTCGGCTCCGGGCGCTGTTCCCAGCACTTAGCGGACCTAGACAGGCGCTCGAAGCGTGGCGGGCTCAAGAGAGATGAGGTCTCTACCCGAGCAGCTGATGAAGTAAATTAAATTCGATCTGGAGACGTAGTTGGTGCCACAGTGTGTCGGGAAAGGCGCAAGGGCGCCGGCCGCAGGTTGCACCTGCCTTTCGGAGGAAGCCGCGGCCGGCGGGAGCCCAGTGCAGGCTTCAGTCTGGGGCGCTCAGAGGTTGGCTTCACCCAGGACGGGACTTTGTTTTTTTTTTTTTTTTTTTAGACGGCAGAGTGAATGTCCTTTAAAGGGATCTGAAGGATGAAACTAATCAGGAAGGAGAGGAATTATTAGCCAAGCCGCGACGGGATAAAACCGGGAATTGCAAGAAGTTGAAGGAAGACCAAATGCTAGGTGTACCTTCCTCTAGACGCGGCAAAGACAAAGCGGGGTTGGGGGGGGGCGGTTAAGGCAAAAATGTTGGCTGAATGTTCTGGGGATTAGAGCTACTAGAGCAACGTCTTGGAGACCGCCTACAGTCCTGCAAATACCAGGGTCCGTTTTTTAAAAATCGAGTCTTCCTAGAGGTGAGGTGGGGGTAGAGGGAGGCAGGAAACCGGCAAAGAAATTTATTTCCAGTGAGTAGACACAACACGGCCCACGGAGGCGTCTTCGGTTTTGAACACTGACCCGCTGACCCCCGCTGACCAGGTGTAGACAGCCTCAAGCCCTAACTATTCCCATTGTCCCAACTTCCCATTTGCCACGGATTTAGTGCCATTTCACCGTGCGCTACAGTCAATTAGTGAGTACTTAGCACCGCATTAGCAGGCTGAACCCAGAGGGACCCCCTTGCTGAGGAGGCAGCCCTGGAGGAAGGGGAGGAGGGTTGCACCTGCAATTCTCAGGGATGGAAAATTAGTTAACAGGGACTAACCTTTCTATCCGTTGTTAAGAAGACTGCTTTGAGCCCCTTGTTTTGGCCAACAAGGATGGATATTTGGTGGATTTCTCCCTCTGGGAAACTAGTCTCCTCCAAATTGAGGAGTTGTGGTTGGGGGGAGGGTTGGTGGCCTTGGATGGAGGGTCGTTGTGTCATTGCTTTCATTTAGGGAAATTTATCAGGACTAGAGCCGAGAAGCTTCGGAATGCATGGAAACTCCGAACCAGTTCAGCTGTTGACAGGGTGGAAGGAATAATACCACCTACTTTGGGAAACAAGGTTGGAAAGGGACTGAAGCAGCAGTTTGCTGTGGTAGCACCAGACGCTGGGGTAGGAGATGGTGGGGGTGTGGAGGGTGCAGGTTTACTTTTGTAATGATTTTCTGCCTTTTCTCCCTTCCTGGAGTGAGGTTAACAAGGCCCACGGCACAGATGTAAGCAAACTGCCCACCACACAGATGTGAGCAAACAGGGTCTACTGCTTTGAGTAAAATCCCATCGTGGCTTACATGTCTCTCTTTATTCTCATTCTCTTTCTCTTCCTTTCTTCCCTTCCTCGGTTCTTCCTTCTTTCGTGAGGTCTCTGGTTCACGCACGAATTCACAGCACAGAGGATTGACTCTGACCCGGCCGTAGGGTGGTAAGATCCCTTACCTTCTTTTTCGGAGCGCTAGGAGGCAGGGCAGTTTCTTGCAGCTGCTCTATTGTTGTTTGTGGTAGGAAAAAGTCACCTAAAATAGATGCTGCTGTGAGATGAGATTTTGCCCTTTTTTAGGTCCTAAACTCTCTAGGAGCCCTGATCAAAATGGAACACAAATCAACCATTGTGAGACACTACTGTTGGAAGTAGGTGGGCAGGTTGGGTTTAATTGGCAAAACTGGAATTGATTCTCCCTTGGAAAATGTACTTTGGGTGAACTGTATTAACGGTGGCTTAGATTATCATCTTGGGAGGCAAGTCTAGGCCCTCTTGTTATTTTGGTGGATTTCTTTTCTCAGATTTCCTCACCCCCCTCTTTCCTCTGACAGTCTGGGGCTAACCACAGATGTTTTACTGCCGTATCTCACCCCCAAATGCCTTTAAAGTATAATTTACTTTAATTATAATGTTAGAGGGTTAAGGGATTGGTTCTGGGAATGGCTTAATAGAGACAAAACTTGCAGCCAAATTAATTGAAAGTTTCTTGTTATGAGGGAGAGGTTGCCAAACATATGGAATACTGCTCTGGAATGAGACATCAGAAAAATACATTGTGGAGATTTAGCAATGGTTAAATGTGAAAATGGAGAGGAAATAGAGATGTGCCTACAGTCTTTCCATAGACTGCCATGGATTTGTTTAATGTGCTTTTCTGATTTATTTGCAGTTACTGAGAATGTCCGATATCTTACCGAAGAATATTAATTCTGTGTCAATATCTCATTTAGAAGATAATCCCATACCTGCAGATAACATATCTACATTACGTATTTTATTTACTACAGGACTCCTTCTATTAAAATGTGATCCACATTCAGCCTTAAAATGGTAACATCGAGATTGTCTCCAGGATACTTTTTGAATTTGATGTTTCTATTGAAAAGGTTACTGCTTTTGAGCTGCCTAGGCAGCAAAAGAACAAAGGAGATTGTCAAAGGGACCCCAAACCAGCAAATGAAACAAACAGGATCTGGGGTGGGGGGAGGATTGTAAGAAGGAGGGGAGGAGAAAACACATTAGGCGTGATCATTTCTGATATGAGAAGGCTTTTCTGACTTTTTCCCAGTTGTTAGTCATTTGTCCACACACACACACACACACACACACACACACACACGGAAAAACTAGAAATGAGATGAGCCATGGGTAGGTTGATGTATTTTTAAGGTATATAAGCAAATATACTTATAATACAAAATTACCTTAAATGCCATACCAGGTTCTTTTTTTAAATTAAGCTTTTCTCAGGATTATTGTGGCTCTATTTAAGTTCATTGCCATCACAAAATACTTTGAGGTCCCATGCACCTTTGCTTCTTAAATTTTGAAAAATTAATATTGGAATTTTGTGCTTCAGTTGTGTCGTTTATGAGATAATTCTTACTAAGTATGAAGGGATGTATAAAATATTTGGGAAATTATGTTATGGTCTCCAACAAACATGGGTTTTGAATAGGAGAAAATATGAAAAAGGAAGCTATAAGTTGTTCAATAAAAATGAATTGTCTTTCATAGAGGGATGGAAAATAAAGAGCCAGGACGGAGGTAAAAAACCCCAGGCACACAGAGTCATGGTTTATCTGTAAAACTGATCCTGGGTCTCCTGTTTGTGGACTGCGTAGATGAATTAGTCCTTGGTTCCTTCTGCCACGATTATCAGGTGATTTAAAAGGGGAGCTGGGACCAGAAAACAGGATTTTACTGTCAGTGGTGGTGGTGGCAACTTTGAACTGAAAAGTTTTATTTTTCAAATATGTATCCAGTATTAGAGCTTTTAATTACTTTAATTTTAACTATACCACTGTCAAAATTCTTAGAGTTGGAGATTCCAGAAGCTAGGGTTGAGTTTCGGCAGGCATGGTCCCATGCCTGGTATGTCCAGTGGCCATATGTTGATGCACTTTAGAATTAGTCACTCTCAGAATAAATCAATAAGCCCCCACTGAACGGACGTTCCCTAATCTACCTTTTTAAACCTAGCTTCCTTTTTACTCTGGGAACCTTAGATAATGGGCAGCAATGCCTACCATTGACTGCTGTTTTCTCGCCCTTATATGTGGGGATGGAATGGAGAATTCTAAGAAAAACAATACTTTGCACAGTTTTTCAATTGTATATATGTTTCCTTTAAGTCCCATTTGGCTTCTTCTTTCAGTTTTAAGTCAGTAAAGAAACTTAACAAATAAACAAAATTGTCTATATTTGGAAACATACATTGGCCAAATGTTATGTAAGATGAGCTCAAAAACTACTTACTTCTGGAGTTTGGAGCAAAAGCTTTTGGAGGTAAAGCCATTGGCTTTGGTGTCAGAAGCCTGGGTCTTTAGCGGCTCCAGAACCCGTCCCAGATGAAAAGAAGCTTCTCGCCCCAGTTTGGCCCCCAACTGTGTCCCTTTAGGGAAGCTCTTTCAAATGTAGATACTCACTGATCACCAGGTTACTTGGAAGAGTAAATGCACTTGCAGATATGCAAGTACCTGACAAAGTTCCGGAGCGCGGACAGTCTTAAAGACCAGGACCAAGGTTCCCCTGTGACAGATGCAGCTTCCTTCAGCAGCTGGAGTGCTTCTGGGGGGTCCCACGAGGGGCCAAGCCTACCAGGAATGTCGTGGGGTCTGCGGACCAGGAGGTCTGGAAGCATCTCCCACAGACCCTGCCTCCCTCTCCTGAAAGAAGCCAGGGAAACCTTGTCACGGGCATAAGGGCGTTAAGTCAGATTGTGAAACAAAAAGAGGAACAATGGCCAAAAGTCAGTCAAAAAGTCTCAGTGGGACTCCGAGGCGGACCATCAAAGTCCAAATTTTACAAAATATTCATCTGATCTCGGGGCATGGTTAAATGAACATTATTCCTAATGGCACAAAATAACTTAGTTTTAAAAATTAAATTATTCATCAGCATTATGGTTCAGATAGAAATATCTGAAATTCCAATTCATTTTCCCAGAAAGATGCACTTTCTTCAATACATTTTAGAAGTTATTGTCAAGTGTGTTAGTTTTCTAGTCTTAGTCTCTTTGGTGGAAAAAATGTTTTTCCTCACCTTGTTGCTCTTTTGTGACCAGAGAGAGAAAACACCATTTTTCAAAGAATTAAAATCGATCAAACAAACGCAAACCATCTTCAAAATGTTTCAGGGTGGCCCCTCGTTCTTTGAGAGCAGTTTCTTGGAAATGAAGAAACGTGAGTGGGGAATAAAACACACAATACTTTTTATATGTCATGGGGGGGGCAATTTGGTCCACCACAGACCACATCAGACCTTTTGACCCACCTCCTCTATTTCTCAGGTTTCTGAAACTTCACTAATGGAGGAATTTAGGGATTTAAAGTGGAATCCATATTTGTATTGGCCACTCTGAAAAATAAGCCCCTCATGCCCATACCACAGGGCTTTAGGTGATTTGATAACTCATGTTATGGGTTTTTATAAGCTTTCTGCATGAAGAAGTAGATTAAGGTTACAGACAAAGAAAAGGTTGCTAGCCATTTCTTACCAAATAAGAAATAGTCACTTTTCCATTGGGCATTTAGATATCTCCAAAAAAAACACCCTAGAATTCTCAGCTTTAATGTAAACTCAATCCACTCTTACGTGCATACGTTACAACAGAAGTGAAGTGAGGTCAGCTGGTTGGTGGTCCTAGCCTCCCTGTTCTCCTCCTTGACATATGGGAAGGGGAGCAAGGTCTGGCAAAGTTGCCCCCATTATGTGGAGAAAAAAAATCTGCCAGATTTCTTTATCCAAATAGACTTAACCTTGTAATGTTGCATTATCTGCTATTTATACTCTGAGATTATGTTGATTAGAAAGGGGTATACATCTTCCAGATGCTTTAAAACTAAGGGATGGAGGAGAGTTTTGAGTGTTTTGTGTTGCAGGGGGAGGGTATTGAGGGATGGGAGATTATATTGGGAAATAATGAAACATGAAATAATTTTAATGTACTTTAAGTATATAAATTCATCTTGTTGGCAACTGGCCATGGAAGAATGGAAAAGGGAGCTGCCGTTGAGCTTGGACGATGGCATTGTGGGGCCAGGGGTTTTGCACTCATTATCTGAGGCGATCGCACAGCAGCCCTGGGAGACTGGTGTTATCGTCTCTGTTTTCCAGGTCAGGAAACTGGGGCTCAAAGACTGTAAGCAGTTTGCCCAAGATCACATACACAGAGACTCAGATCTGAACCCAGGTCTAGCAGACTCTGATCTGGGATTTACTATGAACCGTTTGGCAGACCCCAAGATTTGAAGATCTGAACTCCAAGCAGAACTGAAAACATTCAAATTTTCTCAATAGTTTTCTAAAAGAGTAGTTGAACAGAACGTTTCTACTTCACTCTAGCCTTCTGTATCACTCAATACCCACTTTCCCCACTGCCTAGAGGTTGGACAGCTCCCTTTTTCAGCGATGGCTTCCTTTCCAGAAACGGAGCTCGACTTCAGAGGAATTGGCTTTTTTTTTCCAGAACAGTGATGCCTCAGCCTGTGTATGAGGATGTGTGTGTGTGCATGTTTATGTGCATGTAATTCTGTGTAAGTACTGTAGTCTGTATGTGCTTGTGTGTGTTAAAAGTGTGTGTCTAAGTACATGCAAATATGTGTTATGTCTGTGTGTCTATGTGAATGTGGTATGTGTGGGCGGCTTTGTGTATGTCTCAGGGTGTGTCTTTGTTCATTTGTGGTTGTGTGTGTTTCTCCATGTGTTAGTATGCATATGTGTGTTTGTGTCATGTGTGTCCGTGTGCATACTGTTAAGTATGTGTGAATATCTGACTATGTGTATGTGTTTGTGTGAGTGTGTGTGCAGGGGTCTGCATGGGGAGCAAGTGTGCCTGGGACACGTGTCTGAGTGAGCCTGCCTGCCTATACAGCTGCTGTCCTTGTGCTTAGGTCTGTGCTTGAAGCCATGTCACTCTGCAGGACTGACCAAAGATTATGGGCCCTGCCGATAGGGAGGTTATTGTACTGTGTGATCCGGCATCTCCCGGATTCCTTGGCTCTTCCATGGGCTCTGATGTCTTTTCACGACCGAGCTTACTCTCCGCAGAGCCCCAGGCAGAGGGTCACCAAAGAACACTTGTGTGCGGATAAGATAAAAATTCTCATTTTAAATGAAATGACTCCTCATATCAGGAACTGAGTTTATAGATTAAATTCTGTCTTAGTGACTCCAAGGATCTGCTTAAATTCCAGTTTTTAAGGTGGAATTTCATGATATCAAACACTGCATAAAAAATAAGTTGAGTTTACTGGGGATTTGGAAATCTTCTGGCTCTTTGGAAATTTGGGTTGCAACTTAATTTCTGGCATGGGACCTATATGATCTCTGTCCTGTTCAGGCCCTCTGAATTTAAAAATAGTAATTTATTGCAGGTTTTTAAAAAGGCTTGTGTTGTTGCTCCTGGAAAAATTTCTAGATAGCTTACATTTCACACTAATCAAAATAATTACATGGAGTGCTGTCACCTGAAGGGTGGGTTCTGAGTTCACAAGTCTCCACCCCCTCGCAGGCGGGGATGAATCTGAACTTGACAAATGCCTTCAACAAGCTGGCACCTTGCAGCTGGGTGGAGGGGATCAGAAGGACAGGGACGCCTGCTTCCCACCCTCTGGGCATTCGGCGACGGTCCCATACAATGTACGCATCCTCTGTCCAAAGTATCTAAATCTACACCTCAAACATTTCCATTTGCCCAATTGTTGCAGAGCAGCAGAGACCAGCAGCTCATCTACTCCCTTGTCACCGAACGCAGAGCAGCTTTGAGACTGCCTCTCCGCCTCTGCTTCCTCTCCATAAAGTGACAGGGTAGAGCCAGCCAGGTGAGGCGTGTCCAGATCCTTCCGGCTCTCAGGTTGAATCTAGCCTACCTTAAGCATAGGTTCTTGGTTCAAATCCCCGTTACCCCATTGTGGGACCTTGGGCACTTTGCTTCACCTCTCCAAGGCTCAGTTTTGTCATCTGTAAAATGGGTGTAAGAACGCCTTCCTCATCAAGTTGTACGGATTATTGAGGTAATACACCCCCCAGAACCTGGCAGAGCTCGTGACAAACTCCCGATGTCTGGTGTTACATTTCTGGTACACTATGGAGCTCTTAAATCATTTCTATGTTGCTTTTTTTTTTTAAAATGCTACTCCCCTCTCAAAATGTACATTGCAATACAGCGTGAAATGTTTTCTTTATTTATTTTTAACTTAAAAATCACCCGAGTACGGCCCTCACATTTTTTGCCAAACTCGAGGACCCCAGTTTGGTCCCAAGCCACTGAGCACCTCGACTTTGGGCAGCGGACGGACTGGCAGGAAGCCTCCGGGCAAGCTGGAGGCTGAAATGGCTTGTCTGTCTGCTTTTAGCGTTGTTCCTAACCGTGCTGTTGTCTCCGTTTCCAAGCCTCTAAAACTCCCCTGCCCGCCCTTCCCCGCATACATTAGCCTTAATGTATTCTCTCTTGAATACTCATCATATTAAGGCTCCCGGTAGATACCTAGCTCGAAATAAATTTTATGAGCACACATCCTCGCCCTCATCCCCACGCACTTGCAGCCGGGAGGAGAAATACAGCCGCATCTTTCCCGGAGGCCAGGCCAGACAACGATTAGGTGGGAATGGGCGCCCTCTGGCCCCGGAACCGGGCGCTGGGCGGGAGGGAGCGGCGGGCGCACGCCCCGCGCCCGGAAGGACGCTTCTCCGTCGGGTTCTCCGAGGGCTCACCTGCCTCCACCGGCTGGATCCCCGGCCCTCGGACTCAGCCCTTCGCCCACACAAAGATGCCCCTAGCGGGCCGTGTAGCCGCGTCCCCCGATGGCCCCGGGCGGCAGAGGGCTGCACACGGTCTGGGACCTGGGACTGGCTGGCGGGCGCGGGTTCATGCCGATCCCTGCGCGGAGGGCTTCGGCCTTGTCTCCCGTCGCGTGCAAAAGGGTGCCAGAGCAATGCTTCTCCCAACCGCCTTCCTCCAGTCCCTGGCTTGGCGGCTGCAAGGCTCCAAGTGCAAACGCGAGGGCAGGAGAACGCGGGCCCCGTGCCCTTTAGGAGCCCCCGTTACACGATGTCACACCGCGGGAGCCCCCGATGATGTACCCCTCGCCCCTCCGAGTCTAGTCCCTCTCTGCTTATCCAGATGTCTCCGCTGCTAAGCCCCCCCCCCCCCCCGCTCTCAGGTCTCTTCCCTGCTGCTCCAGGGACACCAGTCCTGATGGTCCCTGAGAGAGGTAGGGGTGTAGTTGTAGTTGGAGGAGCACTACCTGCAGACAGACAGACAGGCATCCCCCCTCCCCCCAGCGCCGCTGCCCTGCTATGTGGGCTCAACTGAGCCTCCCCAAGAGCGTGGGGACATCGGTGCAGGGATTCTTGATCAAGGAGATCAAGCCCATGAATGTGGGTCCCTAACGTTCCTCCCCCAACAGCCACAGCAGCACCACATGGAACACAGGCTTACTGCCATTATGTCCTAATAGCAGGAAACCCTTATTGAGCACCTACTGGATACTGGCTTTGTCCTACAGTATTGATTCACTTACTCTTCACAACAATCTTATGCGGGACTCTGTCATCATCAACACCGCCCCCCATCCTTGTTACAAATGAGAGAACCGGGCAATGAGAGGCCAAGTAATTTGTCCAAGGTTAGAAAGCAGAGCCAGGATTCAAACCCAGGCAGGCTGGCTCAAGAATCCATGGTCCTACTCTGTGTCCTATGTGTACCCCCTTATTTGACGGAAATTCCTTTTTCTGTCTTGTGCTTAGAACCTTGCTGGGCACATCAGAACTCTTTGGTAAGTAACTTGGTAGCTGGTTGGTCGAACGTTTTCTTTGTCAAAGAGGAAAACTTCTGAGATAGAAAAAATGCCATATGCCCTGGGTCAGGTAGCAAATACCCAGACCCATGCATCTCTGTCTCAGTGTGGTTCCCGTAGTTCCCATGAGGCATTTTGGTCTGAGAAGAGGGTCAAAGGACAAGGCCTCTAGTGGTCTTTCAGAAAAATGTTGGTAGCTGCTGAGGCTATAAAGGGGAGCAGGCTGGGTTTGGGGGTTAGTGTGTCCAACACTGACATTTGTGTGTCCGACACAAGTGATGTCATGTAGTGAACATCCCCAAAGGCTGTCTACAGGTTTGAGATACAAATGACTTAGAATTTGAGAGAGCTTTCTTTCTACCTAGATGTGTTCGAACTTTGTCTGTTGTGCTTTGAGGCCAAGTCCCTTATGTTAACACTTTTTAAATCCTATCACACCAACAAACATGATATGAATCAAGAAACACATAGGATTCCTGAGAGATTTGGTTGTCCTACGTCGGTTGGTATTTTGGAGTGCACGGGGGAAGCAGGTGACTTGTTTCAAGGTCAGCTTCTTAGAAAGGATTTGATCAAATATTTATGCAGTGACATACACCCGTGGAGCTACTCGTGTGTGCCAGGCATGGTGCTGGGCGGCTGGGATACAAAGCTGCAAAAGAAACACTATTCTGGTCCCTGGAGGATCCCACCCCCTGATAGGAAACACAGGGCAGATTGGATTTCAGTTCCCATGTGCCTCCTCGACTGGCAACCTTTGGGTAGTGTACAACCTGCACAGTTATACATGGCGGCCCTAAGGGGTTTGGGTTCTGTCCTTTCCCTCCAGTGGGAAAGGCATCGTGAACAGCATGAAGGCATCGTGAACAGCAGGAAGGCATCCACACTGGGTCTGGTCCAGTTAGCAGCAATGTGTGGAAGGCTCACTCTGTCTTTCTCTCCTCTCCCCACAGAGATTCCTCAGTGTGCTGGCTGCAACCAGCACATCCTGGACAAGTTCATCCTGAAGGTCCTGGACAGACACTGGCACAGCTCTTGCCTCAAGTGTGCAGACTGCCAGATGCAGCTGGCAGACAGATGCTTCTCCAGAGCTGGGAGCGTCTACTGCAAGGAAGACTTCTTCAAGTAAGCGGGGGCCCAGGTTGCAGTCTCCCTCCCTGGCCCTGCGCTGTCTCTGCCTCTCCCCCTTGAGAGGCTGGGGGAAGGGGTGCAGGGAGGGGGAGTGGGCAGAGGGCTCAAGCCAAACTTCTTCAGGGGGGCTGACAAAAGATTCCCGCAAATCCTGAAAGGAGAGCTCCTCCATCTTGGTGCATTGGCTTTGGTTTCTTGGGCCACTTGGCTGTATCATTCCTGCCACTTTCAGGGTAGCTGCTTTGAGGTTCGTACCCCGAATCTAGAGGGCTCTCCGTGGCTGCTTCAGGGCCCCAGAGGCTTGGAAAGTTGCTTCTGGTTGGGGTCAAGCCAGGGTCTCTTAGTGTCATTGCTTTCAACGAAAACGTGATGAATAGGTCGTTTGATGTGATGGTTAAGAGCCCAGACCCTGACTGGGTTTGAATCACTTATTAGCTGTGTGTTCTTGGGCAACTTGCCTACCTTCTCTCTGCCCAGGTTGCTTATCTCTAAAATGGGGCCAGTAAAAATAGTTCCTACTTCACTGTATTGTTACTAGCTTTGAATGGGTCAATATGTGTAAAGTCCATAGGACAGTACCTGACACCTGAGTGTTAGTTTTTAAGACTGCCCTCAATTCCTTCTGGGGTTGGAGCCCTCGGAAAAAAGTCCTGCTGGTCACAGAGAGGGGACTTTCTAGAACTTAGTTTCTGTGGCATTTCGTCTGGGGCTTCTCTCTCGGAACCTATTACCTGAGGCACTCAGGCTGGTGCCTTGATTCACCTGGACGAGCCGGCGACAGCAAGGCCAACAGCAGGAGAAGAGAGGTGTCCATCGGTGACGCAGAGCCCAGCGTGGGTGACCCATGGGGGAGCGTGGAGGGGCCAGGACTGCTGGGAGGCTCGTCAAAGCCTGGAAACACTTGACACAAATGAGCCTCAGAGGGGCGGCGCGCCTCCTTCAGAGGTCGTCTCTTCTGCACAAAGGGAGGGAGATGGGGACAAGGGCCAGTCCTGGACCCAGAACACGTTTCTCCCCAGTCCTCCCAAGGCTGAACTTCAGGAAACAGGTGATTTGAATTTCTGAGGGTTCTCAAATTTCATTAGCCCAGTAAGAGTCCAAAAGCACATTAAAAAGATTTTTTTTAATGTTTTATTTATTTTTGAGAGAGAGAGAGAGAGAGAGAGAGAGAGAGAGAGAGAGACAGTGTGAGCAGGGGAGTGTCAGAGAGAGAGGGAGAGGCAGAATCTGAAGACAGGCTCCAGGCTCTGAGCTGTCAGCACAGAGCTGGACGTGGGGCTCAGACCCACAAACTGTGAGTTCATTACCTGAGCCGAAGTCGGAGGCTTAACCCACTGAGCCACCCAGGTGCCCCAATGTTTATTCCTTTTTGAGAGTGACAGAGCATGAGTTGGGGAGGGGCAGAGAGAGGAAGATACAGAATCCGAAGCAGCTCCAGGCTCCCTACTGTCAGCACAGACCCTGATGTGGGGATTGAACTCACAGACCGTGATATCATGACCTGAGCCGAAGTTGGATGCTTAACAGGTTGAGTCACCCAGGCACCCCAGGGGCATGACCTTGCCCAGCTGGGAACAGGGTAGGTGCTGAGATGTCCTGGAGTTAGACCACTGGCTGGGGTGCAGGCAAATCCCATTAGGATCATGTCACAGGCCTCTGTCACCAGAGAAGCTCCTTTTTTGAGCCCCTGTCTGGGGTTTGGACTTGACCTTGACTGGCTGGCTCTGGGTTTGGGAGAGGGAAGTGGTAGCAGCTCAGGTTCCGGTTTGGGAGAAGTAGTGATAAGGAAAGAGGGTCCCTTTAGACCCAGAGGGGCCCGGGGTGCAGGCTAGGGGGAGTGGCACAGGCCTCTGAGTCATAAGCCGAGACCAGAAATAAGAGTGACAGTTACTGGCCCAGGCCAGGGCCCTGCCCTCGTGCCTCTGTGGCCTCCCCAGGCCATGGCTCTCATTTGGATCCTTCCAGGGCGTTGTTCAGCAGTAACCTCGTAACTCACCTCCCCCCTCTGCTAGCCCGCATGCCCCCCTGCCAGACCAGCATCCAACCTCACCACTGACCTGGGCCCCCAGCTCCTTTGGCATGGCCCCCTCTGCCCACAGAATATTCCAGATGCATTGTGTTAGCAGAGCCTTCCACCCTGTACTCTGCCTCCCTTCTAGTCCTACCTCACGGCTCCCTTGGGTCCCCAGTGCCCCCCAGCAGGGCACCCCCTTTCCCAGGCAAGCCCTGACCCAGGCTATTTTATACCCCGGGAATGATGTCTGTCCTCTCGAGGTCTCCCCATCCTACCATGGCCATGTCCAGCTCTTCAGCGTGTGGGCACCCTGAGATGCCCGCTCCCCCTGCACCTGTTTGATCTTTCCTGTTGGCTTGGGGAAAGGCTTATGAGGTATTTATTATTTTTCTGTCCCTGGCATACGCGCCTGGCCTTGCCCACAGGCCATGGCTAGGTTTGGTCACATGGCGAATTTACGGCATGCTTGGTGACCAGTTTCTTCTGCCCCTCACATGATGTCCTGAGAGTCCTGGAGGCCCAGGCTGTCTGGGAAATGCACAGGCCTGTGACTCAGTCACAGTTATGGCCCTTGTTCCACAGGACTGCCCTGCTTCATAAAGTGACCCCCGCTCAGGGCTGGACCCCCTTGTGAAGTAAGGGAGAGACCAAAGGTTCAGTGCCGAGTCCGGGGCATTCATTCTGTGATGAAGCGCTGTGTGGGAAGACATTACTTTTAAAGTTTTGTTTATTCAGGGCACCTGGTGGCTCAGTAGGGTAAGCGACTGACTTCGGTTCAGGTCATGATCTCACAGTTCATGAGTTTGAGCCCCATGTCAGGTTCTGTGCTGACAGCCCAGAGCCTGGGGCCTGCTTTGGATTCTGTGTCTTCCTCTTGCTCTGCCCCTCCTCTGCTGACTATGTCTCTTTTTTCTCAAAAGTAAATAAACATTAATTTTTTAAAAAGTTTTATTTATTTATTTTTAGAAAGAGAGCACATGTAAATGGGGGAGGGGTAGAAAGAGAGAGAATCCCAAGCAGGCTCCATGCTGTCAGCGCAGGGCCCCATGAACTGTAAGATCACGACCTGAGCCAAAATCAGGAGTCAGATGCTCAACCGACTGAGCCACTCAGGTGCCCTGTGTGGAGAGAAGTTTAAGGCTGAGGTGATTCTCCCACTGATAATGGAGATTGAATATCGGGCCTCTCTGAAGTCCCCCAGGAAGGATGGTTGGATTCACAGCCGGTCAGGCCCCACACACCGCTTCGGGACTGGGGCTATTTGGGTCAGGAAGGCACAGCCACAGGTGCAGTTTGTATAGCAAGTCACAGTCCTAGGGGAGGACACGGAGGGAGTCAGTCCTCCAGGGTCAGACTGGCTTCACTCCTCATCCCTGGGGGTCTTGAGACTCCCCGCCCACTTGGGCTCAGGCTGCAGAGCTCATGGTCCCCTCCTCATTCCAGTTCATTAAGCATTACCAGGCACCTGCTTTCAGATGGCACATAGGGTACCTGGGAGCAGAGAGAATACGAGGCAGGTGGGAGGGGCAGAAGAGTCCCTGGAGCCCCAAGTCCCTCCCTTGTCCCACATAAGGCTGCCACAGTGACTTCAAGCAGCCTCATGAGAGGGAAGAGCGGCACCATGCACTTGAATTTACCCCTCAGACCTCAGTATGCTGTCAGCTGTGGGATTTGGAAGAGGCCGGGTCAGAGCCACGGAGACCCTCTGCTCTAGTCTCCTTGAAGAAAAAAAGGGAAGGAAAAATCACTGCCCTTTTCAGATCCCTGCCTCATAGCTCTGCTCAGAGGGGCATTGACCTCACTGATCAGCATTGTGGTTCTAATTTTCAGGATCAATATTTTAAATCCCTTTGTCCATAACAAGGGGAAGGGCCACTGCTTTGAATCACTCTAAGGGGTATCCTTTGTTCCGCGTGAAGTTTTTCCAATCAAGACTGTCCTGTGAAAAGTACCCTGCTGCAGGCTTTGTGACACCCCAGAAGTGGGGCGAGCTTTCAGCCCACGAGACGTGGTAATGCCGGTATCCGGCAGCAGAGGGCGATATTGATGTGTGCACAAAGAAAGAAGTATTGTTGGAAGGTTGTACTCTGTGGTTGTTGCATTTTTCTCTTGGAGCTGTTGACTTCTGTCTTGCTCAACAACATTGGCTGATCTTTGCTGTTGTTGTTGTTTTTGCCTCTTGGGGCCTTGGCTGCCTTTCTCCACAGGAAATAGAAGCCTGAGATGGAGAGGAGAGGCACGGAGTTGACTAAGGCAGTGGTTCCAAGGCTATTACAAACGAATCATAAGCTGAGGAGCCAACCACTCTGTGTGTTGCGTTTGCTAAACGAGTTCTTTCTGGACTGCGTGTTCCATCTGTTTCGGGTCCCCCATCTCCTTGCTAAGAGACCAGGCCCTGGCGGGGGGCAGGAATCTGGGAGAAGAGCTTCCGGGTCCCCTCCTCTTCGCTGACTGGGTCCTGGGAGGGGCCTGGCAGCTCCCTTACTCTGAAGCGCAGTGAGCAGCACAGGGTCTCTGCTCCAGGAACTGGTTCAAGCACCAGGTCCCCTTTGGTAAGTTCCTTAACATCTTTGAACTCCAGCGTCCTCTTCAGGAAAAAATGGGAATGCTAATGGCGCCTGCTTCAGAAGACCTGGGACCCAAGGGCATTTCACAAAAGGAAGTTGTTTTATGAACAGATAGGTTTGGTGAACCCAGACGGTGCTCAGATGAATTCCTGTTCTGTCTTGTGCTAGCCGTTTGCCAGCAGGCCAGTGACTGGGTCTTTCTGAGCCTCTGAACCTTATCTGTCAGAAGGCGCTCATTGTAACGCCACGGTCATTGTGAAATGGGAAGGAAATAGCATGGAGACCATGTCTTTATCAGTGTCTCTGGACTTCTGGCCCCGACGTGTGGCCGCTTGACCTGCAGCCCTGGAGGGCCAGGCTTTCGGAGCTCTCCTTCAGGGCTAGGCCTGGGCTGGCTTCTCCCGGCCTCCCTCCTCCCCGCCCCCAGCCCTCAGCGTTGAGCCCTTCCTGTTGAGGTGACATTTAACATTTTTAACATCGTATGGAGGTGAGGGTGGCCTGGCAGAACTCAGAGGGGGCACTGCAGGGTGCTGGGAATTAACCACAGGCTGAAGATGCGTTGGGGATTTACATGAAGATTTGGGAAACAAACCAGCAATTACAGCAGTATGAAAACAAACATGCTAGAGCCCAAGAGAGAGCAGCATTTAGATAAAACACAGCTTTCGAGAACATTCCAGGCTTGTGTCCCTGGCCACCAGGGCTTTGTGCTCACACCTGCCCACCAGCCACAGGGGGTTGGGGGGGAAGGAGTTGGAGGTGTTCTGAGAGTGACCGCCACTCCAGGGGCTTCCTGTCTAGGATTCTTGTGTCCCTGGGGGTGTCTCCCTGTCCCCTGAGGCCTTCACCTGCGTGGCGGGCAGAGATGGTCACTTCTGAGGACCTGGTGGAGTAGAAGGTCACTTCACGGCTGGCCCGTGGGAGCTGTGCGGGCCACTGCCCCGCTTGGCCAGGCGCTTCCACTCCTCTGGGCGCCCCCTCCCCCAGCCAGTCAATCTCCAGGCAGTCAGCGAGGCTGCCGGCCAAGGGCAGGTAAGCAGCGTCCTTGGGAGCCGGGGAGATGCTGATTTATCCCCGCAGTTCAGAACAGCCTGTTTCAGCTCCAGCACGCCCTGCGTTTGGCCGGGGCGCAGGGCGGTTTTGCTGGCTCCAGCCTGGTCTTCACTAGTGACCTTGGCCCAGTCACTCTGGTGACCAAGGCCTCCACCCCTCTGCTGGCCAGATGCCTGCAGAAAATCAGGTAATATGCGCAAAGGCCCGACCAGCCTCTCTGTGAGGTGGACTTCACAGAGCCGCCTGGCTCTGGGTTTGAATCCAGACTCTGTGGGCATTCGACCTCTGAGCCTCACTCTCCCGCTGCGAAAGAGGGATGGGAATAAACATCTCCACTTCTCTGGTCACCATGAGGATGAAGTAAGATTTAGGGAGTGCTTAGTCGTCATTATTAGGGACTATTCTTATTAAGGTCGTGATGGTGGATGTGTGGAGGGAGGAGGAAGAAAGAAAGAAGGAGGTTCGTGGAGGCAGAGGCTATAAAAGACTGCAGACAAGACAGAGGTCCCGGGGTAGGACTTGTGTCCACCTGCCTGTGTCCAGTGGCAGTTCAGGTGATTGGAACAATAGTCTTCCTGGCGGTGTGGGGGCAGGTAAAGTGCCACCACAGCCTTCCCCAGGGGATGCCATCCCTCCCTGTGTGGTCCAGAACTCTGTGGGGGGACTGAAGCCCTCAGCCTTCTCTTCCCGGCTCGGGCTGGAGGGACCAGCCTGTGCTTGTGTGGCTGCCTCCAGCCAGCTTTCACTCCGAGGAAGAGGCCACCTCAGTTCTGGGGCGTAGAGCTGGTGCAGTCTGGGGCCAGGTCCTTGGGAAATGGTGTTATTTCTGGTAACTACACACCTGCTAGCCTTCCCAGCCATGCGCACGCATACACACACACACACACACACACACACACACACACACACACACTCTAGCAAAATGTGCTTAAGGGACCCACAGGGGGAGGGTCTCTTTGACGTGTGACTTTCCATAATTTCTGAATAGTTTATGGTCTAATTCCCTCACTAAGCAAATTAAACCTTTTAAGGTAACGATCAGATGGTCCAGATAGTGTCTGTGCATGTGGACATTTGTAAGATTCAAACACACTGGTGGGACCAGGCCCGCAGTCATTTGCGAAGCCCTGTAATCAAGGCAGAAGCAATTACTTAGCGGAGCAGCTCCCCCGGGGACCCGAGGCCGTATATCAGGCAGTGATGAGTCCGCGGATTGTCTGCCTGTCCCAGAGGCCCGGGTTCAGCTGTGCCTGCCCAGCCTCCCAGAGCCCAGCCTTCTGGAGCCCAGCCTCCCAGAGCCTGGCCTGGGGTGAAGGCCTCCTGACATCTGTGGGGACCTGCAGCCTGGAGACTTCTCACCTTGGGGAATCTATTTAGAGCCAAGTGGCTGCAAATCAGCCTGGCAGTGGGATGGCATCGGAGCTGTGGAAACGGGTCCCCAAGCAAAGAGGGATCTGGGTGGGACCCAGGAAGACACACCAGCCCATGAGTGGTGCCCGCCCCCCCCCTTCCCCTCTCCTTTTCTCTGGGGCTCAGCCACCTTCCCTCTCTTTCACCTCCACCCCAGGCATTCAGTCACGGGCTCCCAGCTCTTTCTGTCCCCACTGCCTGTGCCCTCTCTCAGCCCCTATCAGCTCCCCTCCGTGCAGCCAGATGCTTCTTCCTGCCAGGCCCCTTTGAATCCCCGGCAGCTCGGACCCGCTCCCCCTCATTTCCTGCTGGGTCTCTGGCCCAGGTCCTCAGGAGGGTCCCGCGAGAGCCGGTGTCTGGCCCGTAGCTCTGGCTCCGTGGCCATGGAAGCCCCATCTGAGGAGAAGCCACGGGTGAGAGAGAGCTGGGCTCCGGGGGCCTGAGCAATGTGCCAGCAGAGCAGGTCAGTCTGGCAGGGTGGAGCTGGATGGGACCTCTGTCCCTGAGTGTCCCTGCGGCTCCACCACTGAGAATGGATCCTTAGGTCTTGAGCGACTGGAGAATCAGCAAGCGACCTGCGGGTGCCACAGGGGTGCCGAGAACCGCTGAGTGGTGCGTGCTGCGGCTGCACGGGGCTGGGGGCGGGGCGGCGCTAGCTGTGCGGATGCCGGGCCTGGAGTCAGGGGCTGGGGTGGCTCTTCTGGTGGAAAGCAGATGTCCCAGGTGGCTCCTCTGCACAGGGCAGCTTGGTGACAGCGGAGTGAAGCCTGGGCAGAGAGGAATTAGCCTGGAGTAAGCAGATTAGGTGCCAGGAGGTAGGAGAGGCAAGGAGCGTAGTTGAGCTGGTGACAGCTCCCAGCCTGTGCCCACGTGGGAAAAGGGAATGGTGACACCTACGGGGGAGGGCTGGTGTGCAGGTTCAATGAGAGAGATCATTTGAAACTGCCTGCCTTCTGTGTGCCAGAGGGGTGCTCTCCAGACTAAGGGAGGTGGGCTGGACTCTTGTAGAAGAGGGTTGGATCTGGATCCAATGTCCCATTACCTCTCAGGAAGCAAATCCACCCCCAGCTGGGAACGGGGAGGGGGGCATGGCCAAGGGAAGCGGGGAGTTGGGCTCTAGCCCATTTTCTGCCACTAACTGAGCTGTGCGATCTTGGGCAAGTTACTACCCCTCTCTGGGCCCTAGTTTTGTTCTGTGTTAAATTGAGGGTGTTGGACCAGGTCCCTGGTTCTAAAGCTTTTGAAGCAGCAAGCATCCCAG
The DNA here is from genome assembly GCF_006229205.1 of Suricata suricatta. Taxonomy (NCBI): domain Eukaryota; kingdom Metazoa; phylum Chordata; class Mammalia; order Carnivora; family Herpestidae; genus Suricata; species Suricata suricatta. Next base: position 135,520,483 of record NC_043702.1, on the reverse strand, counting down.
AATAACATCAAATGTTCGTTACGAAAAAAAGCATTATATTAAAAACCTCCAGGCGACGGAGTGGCTCTGTTGGTTAAGTGTCCAGTTTTGGCTCAGGTCATGATCTTGAGGTCCATGAGTTCAAGCCCTGCATCAGGCTTTACCCTGACAGCATGGAGACTGCTTGGGATTCTCTCCCTCTCCCTCTCTTTCTGCCCCTCTCCCACTCTCCCAAAATAAAAAATAAAAAATAAATAAATAACTCTCCCCAGTAAAAGGCAGAGCACTGTGGGGGGCAGTTCCAGTGGGTCTGGGAGGTGTATGGGTGAGCGTGTGTTGTGGGGGGCTGTGCCCCCACTCCCAAAGCCTCTAATGGTTCCTGGTGCCAGGCCTTCTCGAAATATGGCCCCCGTCTATGCCCGGAGAAGGCTGACCGTTCTGGGGCAGAACTTTATGTGCCCGTGACATGGCTGTGGTGGTGATATATGTTGGAAATATTGGTACATACAGTAACAGTAAATATTAGCAACTTACCTGTCAAGTGTGGCGATAGATAAAAGAAATACATGTAGGGAAGTGTCAGCTGGGAAAAAAATATACAGCCTGCAGTAAATCACCAGCAAGCAATTAAAGCATAAAATTAAGTTATGCAGTATTTTGTTTCCTCAGGACAGCACACTGGGCTGTGTCAGCCCCCACAGGCGGTCGCTGGTACGGGTCTGGGCTAACCCCTCCCCGGCTGTCCCCTGATGGCCAAGTGAGGAAGAGCATTGGGTTCAAATCTCAGCTGCACTGTTCCTGGCTGTGTGGTCTCTACTACAGTACCTACCCTCTCTGAACTCACTTCCTCACGTACAAATGAGGGGTGTGGATTAATGCACACCACCAGCACGGGCCAAACACATATCCTGGGCCAGTACCACTGTAGGCGCTGGGCTGGGCGGTGAACAAGGCAGGTCCAGTGCCTGCTGGCATGGAGAGATCCGGTAAACAAGCAAGAACTGTGAGGTGCATCCAGTGGAGATATGGAAGAAGGTGCTGGATGGGGCACGGGGGTGGTCAAAGAATGCCCTTGGAGAAGGTGACCTTTGAGGGGTGACCTGCACGAAATGTAGATGTGAGCCATGTAGGTATCTGGGGAAAGAGCATTCCAAGCTTAGGAAGCCCCAGGAGCCAGGGTGGCCGGGCGAGTGAGCAGGCAGAGTGGTAGGACAGGAGGCTGGGTAGGGGTGGAGGGTCTTGGAGGCCACTAAGGGGACATCCGTTTTTACCCTGAGCCAGGGGAAGCCACTGGAAGGTGTGGAGCAGGGGAGTGAGATGGGACCACTGTGGCCATCGTGTGGGGGAAGGGCTGAGCCAGGAAGGCCGGTAGTTGTGGGCAAGGCGTGCTGGGGGCTGAACTAGAGAGGCAGAGGTACAGATGGTCAGAAGTGATCCAATTCTTGGCTGAATTTTGGGCTAGAACCAACAGGGTTTGCTGACATATTGGGATGTGCAAGGCTTTCAGCCTTAGTCACTGGAAGAATGAAATCACCCTTCTCTGATGTGGTGGGGGGGGGAGGTGCAGGTTCTGGGGAGGATCAGGAGTTTGATTTCAGACATCCAAGCAGAGAGAATGAGGAGACAGTGGGATAAACCAGCCTGAGCTATGTGAGAGGGCTGGGCGAGAGGCAGAAGTGAAGTCCCCAGTAAAGAGGCTGGGGTGGAGGGGAGCAGAGACTGGAGAGCTGGTCCTGCTGCCAAGTGAGCGCACTGCTCTAAGGAGGAGGGAGGGGGCCAATGCCATGGGAAGGTCAGGGAAGGTCAGGGAAGACCTGACCACTGGGGCAGCAGTGCTGGGGTCATGGGTGACCTTAGCAAGTGCAGTTTGGGCTGTTTGGTGGGTGACACCCCGACTGGAGTTGTGTATCAGTCAGGGTTCTCTGGAGAATGGAACCAACAGGGTGCATGGTGTGTGTGTGTGTGTAATATAAAGAGATTTGTTATAAGGATTGGCTCATGTGATTTTGGAGTCTGAGAAGCCCCAAGATCAGCAGTCAGCAAGCTGGAGGCCAGGAGAGCTGAGAGTGTGTACATTCTGGTCCAGCAGCCAGCAGGCTTGAGACCCAAGAAAAGCTGATGTTATAATTCAAGTCTAAAGGCAGGAAAAAGCCAATGTGCCAGCTCAAGGAGGTCAGGCAGGAGGAATTTCCTCTCACTCTTGGGAGAGTCAGCCTTTCTGTTCTATTCAAGCCTTTAGCTGATTGGATGAGGCCCACCCACAATGGGGAGGGCAATCTGCTTTACTCAGCATACTGATTCATATGTTAATCTCATCCCAAAACATCCTCACAGACACACTCAGAATAGTGTTTGACCAAATATCTGGGCACCCCATGGCTCAGTCAAGTTGACACATAAAATTGACTAGCCCAGTGGATTCAAGGGAAGAGTGGCTGGGCAGGGTGCCTGGGTGGCTTAGTCAGTTAAGCATCTGACTCTTAGTTTCAGCTCAGGTCATGGTCTCGCAGTTCATGGGTTTGAGCCCCAAGTCGGTCTCACTGCTGCTGGAGCCTGCTTGGGATTCTCTCTCCCCCCTCCTCTGCTCACTCTGTCTATCTCTCTCAAGATAAATAAACTTAAAAAAGAAAGAGAGAGAAGAGTGGGAACAGGGGCATTTGAGACCTTGCATGTAGACCCTTCTTTTGAGGAGTTTTGCTCTAAAGGGAGTAGAGAAGGTGGGTGGTAGATGGAGGGAGATGTGGGGTCAAGAGAGGGTTTTCTGAAGTGGCAGAAATAATAGCATGCTGTCCGCTGCAAATTTGAACAGAGCCTAGCATCTAGTCGAGAGGGAAAATTAATCACACGGGGGCAACAGGACCAGTTGCTGGAGGAATGATCTTATTAGGCAGGAAAAAAGGGAGCCCATGCCTAAGTGGGGGGGTTGGCCTTGAACAGGGGCACAGGTGGTTCTGGGGTAGGAAGCAGAGGGAAGGCAGGGCCAATGGGTGGCTGGACAGGATAGCAGGAGCACATGGCAGGTGTTCGCTGAGTGCTCCTCTTCTCCAGGGAACAAGAAGCCACTGGCTGGGGGGCTGGGAGGGGTGCTGGAGAGAGGATTTGTCTGGGAGCACAGGAGAGTGAATGCACTAGGGAAGCGTCCTGTGGTTCCCGGGCCCTCTAGAAACACCGTTACAGATTTGAACAGAGCCTAGTCAGTGTGATGTGTGTCTGGTGCTGGGTGGAGAAGGCAGAGGGTGGTGAGTGGGGTGGGGAGGTGAGGCTGTGTGCAAGGGAGGGGTTAGTAATGGGTGAGGAGGAAGCCAGGCTGGGAGAGGAGTGAGGACCTGTGCACAGAGCAGTGGGAGCACTAGCTGGACTCTGCGTCAGCAGAGCTGTGGGACTTGGTGCTTCAGAGAGGGAACTAGAAGATCCAGAAGATGGTGTGATGGCCGGAAAGTACCCCTGGAGGCTCTGCAGTTCCTGCCAACAGCAGGTCTGTCCGGACCAGGGGACTGAGTGGCTGAGGAAGGGTAGCGGCCATGACCTTCAGAGGAAGAGGTCAAAGAATTGAGGGAGCAGGGGCAGGAAGGACTGTTGTGTGGATATTGGAGTCACCAAGCATTATGGCAGGAAGGACAGGAGCTAAATTCACCCGGGGGGGGGGTGAGGAGGGGGTGCTGGGATGCCCACCACGAGGAGGTAGCAGGGAGAGGTCTGTGGACTAAGCACATGCGTGCACGCACAGGGGCGCACAGTAGGGGCTTAGGGGTGCACGGTAGAGGCTTAGTACTTGGGAACTGCTTTTTTTTTTTTTTAATTTTTTTAATGTCTTTATTTTATTTTGAGAGACAGAGCAGAGAGTGAGCAGGGGAGGGGCAGAGAGAGAGAG
>NC_043702.1:135408523-135516533 GCF_006229205.1 Suricata suricatta | reverse complement strand
AACCAACTGAGCCACCCAGGTGCCCCGGGAACTGCTTTTGTTAATAGCATTTCTGTGCCCAGAATATGGAACCTGGGCTCATAGGACAGAACTTAAAGCCAGGATGTGCCAGAACACCCGTGGTATAGGATTTATGTGCATCTGTTTCTAGAAGGTTGTGGTGTCTACAGGGCCTGCCTGTAGCCCTCTTTCTGGATTGTCCCCCATGTCCCCCACCCAAGAGTGGTTCCACCAGGCTTGTTGTTAGCAGCAGGGGTGGACAGGTAAATGGGGCAGACGGGAGCTCAGGCTGAGCACTGGAGCCAAGGGTAAGACTGAGAACACGGGTCTGGCCCCCTGTCCGGGTCACAGGCAGGCCCTGGATGTTGGCTATGACGTCTGATGCATTTCCCCAGCCAGTTGCCCAGCTCGTGATGCCCGCCCTGGTGCACAGGTGTGGAAGGTGCGAGCAGCATCAGTTGCCATGCTGTGGGGACACCCCCCGGGACAAAGGGTCCCCGGGCAGCCCTTGCAGTGCAGGTCTGGGGGTCTCATGCTCTGGGGCTCAGAGCAGTGCAGGGCCCCTCTCCTCAAGTTCCCCTCTGGGGTCAGGGCAGCGGAGGCTTGCTGTGATGCCCGCCAGGTGCCAGCAGAGCTGTCAGAAGCCCAAGTTCAAGCTCCGAGTTCTCTCTCTCATTGCCTTTGCGAGCCGGCGCCGACACCTCACCTATCTGAGCCTCAGTTTCTCTTCTGCTAGAAGAGAAACTGCTAGAAGAGTCATAATGCCTGCCTCTGTGTTGGGCACACAGGTGACATCTGTCGAATGTGAATGATGATGGCACAAAGTGGGATGCAGGGTTGTGTTTTCGTCAACTGCGGCCTCACTGCAACCCGAGTTTGAGTCCTTTCTCAGAAAAGCTTTTGATGGGAGCTCTTGTGTTCTGTGTCCTTCCCCAATGTTTTAGACATGTGTTTTTGTTTGTTGATTCATTTATTTTGAGAGAGAGACAGAGAGCAAGAGAGAGAGGGAGAGAGAGAGAGAGAGAGAGAGAGAGAGAGAGAATCCCAAGCAGGCTCCACACTGCCTGCACAGAGCCCAATGCAGGGCTCGAACTTGCAAACTGTGAGATCATGACCTGAGCTGAAACCAAGAGTCAGTCGCTTAACCAACTGAGCCACCCACATGCCCCCAAACACACTTTCTGAGGGGTTCATGCGTTCATGCCTTTGCTGGTTCAGTCGGTCTCTGGTGCCTGAACTACATGCTGGGCAGGGATAAGAGAATTTCCAGTGATATTGGTCTGAGCAGGAAAGGAATGTGGGCCATTAGCAAGTCCTTTCTCACATTTTCTTTGTCATTTGGATCTGCTCCAGCTGCCTTCCCTGGGGAGACAGGCTGTCCCTGGAGGCCTGGCCAGAGAGATGATCCTTCTGGTGAGCAGGGAACGGCTGGCTGCAGCCAGAAGGCAGGGCCCAGTGCACACGGGGTGCTTCCAGGACTGCCTGGAAAACCTCTCAGAAGCCTTTTCCTTGGGGTGCCTGGGTGGCTCAGCCTTTTCCTTGGGGTGCTTGGGTGGCTCAGTCGGTTAAGCGTCCGACTTCAGCCCAGGTCACGATTTCAGGGCTTGTGGGTTCGAGCCCTGCATCAGGCTCTGCTGATAGCTCAGAGCCTGGAGCCTGGTTCGGATTCTGTGTCTCTCTTGCTCTCTGCCCCTCCCCTGCTCACATTCTTTCTCTCTCTCTCTCTCTCAAAAATAAGTAAAACATTAAAGAAAAAAAGGTGTCCAGCTCCACCCCCACGCCAGCATCCCTCAAATTTGGTCAGGTTGGTTAGACATTGCCTTTCTGCGTAGCAGCCAAGTTCACAGTTATACCTTGTTTTGGACCAGGGGATTTTAACTATGGCTGTCTCATTATTGCCTGTCACAGAAGGAGTCATCCAGCTATCCGGGCACGGCTGTCTTGTTTGTGACCCCAGCTGGTCTGAGCTCTGGGAGCTTGGGAACCGTGTCCTCACCACACCCCCCTTATTCTAGGGCCAGGGCTCTCACCAGCAGGTGGGGGTGCCCCTTTTGCTGGGCTGTGCTCTGGGAGCCTTGTGGGTCAAGGGGGTGCACATGGTCCCCCACATCGAGGATCCCACTGGCGGTGCTCCAGGGGAGAAGGGTTCTAAGGAGCACCTTCCACTTACCATCGGTATAAATCCCACAATCAGGGAAATTGCTTCAATCGCTAAAAAACGCTGGTGGGAAAGTCCATTTATTTTTCATTTTTCTTGTGCACTCGCCACCCTTATGCATGAATCACTGTCGGTGTGTAGATTAAATTTATACCCCCGTTATCTTTCATGTCTCTGGGGCTCTGGTGTCAGCTGGGTTTCTGGTCACTGACGGCCACAGCCTACTTCTTAGTGGTGAGAGAGACGTGGTCCCCTCCAAGGGCACTACCGTGGGGTTCTTCACTCGGTTCTGGAGCCTCCACTTAGCCCTCCACGCCTCCGCGCCCTCTGCAGATACACAAACTGCAGGCATTTTGAAAACACACTCTAGTAACACATATACACAGGCTTCCTTTCACACACACACACACACACGCATGCACGTACTCACACAGGATAGAACTGGGTGCCTGATTACCTGCTCCTTTAACACAAGTGACCTGGCTAGGCAGCAGTTGTTGAAGAAGCCTGGATCCACCGGTGCTCTGGGAGGTGTAGAACTTCCTCGAAGCAACAGTATGCTTTGTTCTCCCTCCTCAGGTTTAGCCATCTCCGTGTGCCTCCTCTAACAGCATGGTTCTCTATTTGCTGGTTTGTTAATTCCACAAACGCTAACTCTCCTTTTCTGGGTCCTGTGGCACTTTGAAAATCTGATGAAACCCCTCATGATGCACAAATTTGAATGACTCCGGGGGGGTTTGCAGAGCCCATCCTGCGTCTCGGGCTAAGAGCACCTGCCCTGGAGGTGTGCTCCTGTGCCCCTCCCCTCTCCTCCTCGCCAAACCAAGAGGCTTTCCAGGAGCTCAGGGGTCTGGGGTCCTTCCAAGCCAGACACCCCAGCCCCTCACACCCCAATACCCTTCTCAGACCTCATCTCAGAAGAGCAGCCCCCTGGGCCACACTTCTAGACTTAGAGACCCCCTGCGTGTCTCTCTGTGACACTGTGTTCCTGGGAGGGGAGCTTCCAAAGCCACGGCCGGCCATGCCTGCCCCAGGCCCCTGCAGCCCCCCGCAGGTATCATTACTGCATAAGAGACCCATCATTCTGCATTAATCTGGGATTCATCATGATAGCCATGACCATAATTAATTTATTTGGTATTAATGTGGATGAAATATGTACTGTCCTTTCAGGGGAAATCAGGCTGCCTATAAGCATTAGTTAAAAGGACCATTAAAATCAAACCTTCCCCAGATCCATTAGGCGAAGTCTTTCATCCTGAAGAAGATAAAGTTCTGCTGTGTGAAATGTCATGAATAATTAGGTTGATTGCTGTTTTAAACTCTGCCCCTGCCTCTCCAACCCCTCCCACCTCCCTCCTGAAGGAAGGAAGGCTCACCTGTATCGGAGCACCCCCTTCACTACCCGTGTCTACACTGGCCCCAGATTCCCCTCCGGCCTCTATGACCACTGGTGCGACTCCATGTCTGTGGGCAGCATGGGAAGGAGGCTTAAATGACCCCACCGGACTGTATTTTCAACCTATTTCTCCTGCCTTCCCACCCTTGGCTCGGTGTGGCAGCGGGCACCTTCCTCTTGCCTCAGTGCTGGTCTAGAAGGGTGTAGACCATGAAGAGGGCCAAAGCAGCATTGAGGTCTGTGGGCACCTTGTCCCCAGTGGCATATGAAATGCAGATTCCTGGCCCCACCTCAGACTGGCACATTTCCAGGGCTGTGCATGGGTAGGGGGTGGAGGCTGGCATGAAGGGGGCTTTGGCGTGTGCCAGACGGAGGGGAGAGGCAGGAGAGAGAAGACTTCGGGAGAGCCCTGCTCTTGCTGCCAAAGCCGTTTCTCCAGAACCCCAGTGCAGACGCCAGCGCGTGCTGTCTTCCGGGCCCTCCTGTGGGAGCATGACGAGGTGTTAGCTGGATGTTTTTGCACACCAGCCCATGAACACACACAGTTGTCCCGAGGGGCTGGTCCTCCAGGCGTCACCATAACTTTGGAGATCAGGATGTGAGGGTGTTAGCTGGATGTTTTTGCACACCAGCCCATGAACACACACAGTTGTCCCGAGGGGCTGGTCCTCCAGGCGTCACCATAACTTTGGAGATCAGGATGTGAGGGGAGGGAGCAGCCTGCTCAGAGGGGACTAGGAGGGGTATTAACCGGGCACGCGGGAGCCCTAGCATGTCAGCCCGGAAGAGGCACGGGAGACTCGCTCTGATCCAGCCTCTGCATTTTGTGGGGAAAGAGCCCAGGGCACAAAGCAATGAGGTTAGCGGAGACAGGGCCACCGGATGGTAAGCACGGGTGGCCCAGGCTTTGATGCCCACGGACACCCCGGAGCGGTGGGCGGGAGAAGGGCTGACATGAGAGGAAGTGGGGGGCAGCCAGACACCCCCCCCCCCCACTGAGCTCCAATCCCTCCCTGCTGCCCGAACAGGCGCTTCGGCACAAAATGCACGGCCTGCCAGCAGGGCATCCCCCCGACCCAGGTGGTGCGCAAGGCCCAGGACTTTGTCTACCACCTGCACTGCTTCGCCTGCATCATCTGCAACCGGCAGCTGGCCACCGGGGATGAGTTCTACCTCATGGAGGACGGGCGGCTGGTGTGCAAGGAGGACTACGAGACGGCCAAGCAGAATGGTAAGCCGCGCGTGCCGCCCCCCCCCACCTCTGCCCGGGCGGTGCCCGCTGTCCAGAGGCCCTTTCCTCGGAGCCCTGCTCACGCCCTGCCCCCTGTGAGAGGCATCCCTAGATCTCTGCAGGAAAGGGCATTCTCCACCCCCCACCCCCCACCCCTGCCCCCAGCACCTGCTGGGTTCACCCATCAGGTTCTGGTTAGCGAGAGCCTGCCTGTCCCCTCCACCGCTTGGTGGCTTAAGAACAGCCAGGGACCTTGTGCTTTCCTGTTGGCAGTTCCGTGTCTGGGGTGGGGCTGGGACCGAGCGCTGTCTACAGCTGACATCGGGGTTGCCCATCAGCCTTGGGTATTGGGGTTCACATGTTCCACGGCATCCCACGCCTCAAAGGCCTCAGTGAGCGAGAGCGCTAGTCTTGGCCCACGTCAGCTCCTATTTCAGTCAACTGTGTTTTGTTTCCACTCTCAAACCGTGGGCTTGTGGAGGGCTGAGTCTCGCACTTCCGTGTGGCTTCCGACATCCCTGACACAGGCGCCAGTGCTCGGCGAGTCTTCACATTTGGACTCCCATCTACCATATAACTTCCCGTCCACCTCCCCTTCCCATGGCCCCTCAGAGCTGTTGCCCAGGGTCTCCGGCAGAGACCCTGCAGGGCTGAGGCTGATGTCAGGCTCACCGGGAAAGCCTGCCGCTGCTCTGGGCCCCAGACAGCCTGGGGACCCCTCAGGACCTCTCAGGAAGGCCAAGCCTGACTCCCCGTCTCCTGTAGCCCCTGCCCCCCCAGCTTTCTCACTCACAGTGGTGCTCCCAGGTGGTGTGCCCTTCACCCTAGCCCCAAATCGGGCATCTGGCCAAACTCAACCTGGAAATCTCAGATGCACAAAATTCACGAGACATCAAGGTCATTTGCCTTTGACTAGAATTTTTATCTACTCAGGGTGTGACTGCAGAAAGGAGCTCTCGACAGCTCTGGGGCTTGATGAAAAAAAAAACACCCCACAAAGACAACAATTTCATGCATCTCCTTCTAGATCTTTCCAGGCAAATGTATGCTATATAGATCTGATCCATATATGGAGAAATCCATTTTTTTGCATAGTAACTGCAGTTTAAAGGAAAGGTCTTGTGGTGGTGAGGAGGCAGAGGTACAGGGGTCCCTTTGGAGAGGCAGCTGGCTTTGGTGTGGCGGGCAGGACGGCTCTGCAGGGGCGCATGAGTCAGGGCATCCTCTCTTCTCCTAGAGTACCTCCAGCACGGCCTTTTGGGATGGGCAGCACTTCAGTCCCCTTTCTCTTCTTTCTGGGACCTCAGCAAGCCCGTTCCCAGGCTCTTTGCCTTAATGCATTCATCTACTGGCTTCCTTAACACTCCCTCGATGCTGTTGCTTTGGAATCGATTATGATGTCATTGAAGATTAGGGCATCTTGTCGGGGATAAGCCATCAAGGCAGATGGACTCCGAGATCCCAAGCTGCCTTTGGAACTCGGATGCCCTTCCCCAGAGATACTAAGTGCATGAGCTCCCTCCCGGCGGGCAGCTGCTTCTCCTCATCGGAGGCCCTGTTTGGACCCTGAGCGTCCCGGCCTGGCACCCACCTCTGCTGGGGATGGTTCAAGAAGAGGGGGAGACTTAGGTGGGGAGGTGAGAAGGAGAGTCGGGCAAACACTTTTATCAGGGGTCATGTGTGCCGCAGCAGACCTCTGTAGGACACTGGAGTTGGCATCAGAGGCCGGGGGGCATCTCTGCTCAAGTCACTAATGTGGGGGGGCCCTGGCCAGCTGCATAAATGGCTGAACCTCGGCTCCTCAACTCAGTGTGGGAGGCGGTACAGCGCCTGCCACGTGGAGTGGTTTCCTGAGGGTCAGAAAGGATGAGGCTTGTGATAGGCTGCTGAACGGGGGTGAGACCGGCAAGGAAGGGGGGCGACAGGGAGGTAGGATCTGCTTTAGGTTTTCGAGTGGCGGGAGGTGACACAGCATTCCAGACATGTTCCTCCTGCCTCCGCTGTGAGCGGGGCAGGGCCCACCCCATCCTGGGACATCCGAGTGATCCTTGGGGCAGCAGGGGACCTTTATCTGCTTTGGGATTTTGGGCTTTTTTTTTTTTGCTTTAATTCCTCCTTGTTAATCTAAACCCTCTTTCGGGCTTACGGTTCCCTCCCTTGTGCTACACAAAGGACCCAATTTCAGCTATTTGTATCTTCGTGTGAATGATTTTGTTCATTTGTTACATCTCCCTGGATATTTGCATTTTCAATATAATGAGGTTGCATTTTATGCCAGGGACAAGTGCTAGGAGACCCTGCATAATTCAAAACTAACGTATTTTAAGACTAATTTTCCCATAGGAATTAATGTAAAAAGTAGGAGGGGGGGATGTATTCTGGAAGCACATAAATCCATAACCGGTGAAGTGTATCTTTGCCTTAATGCTACTTTTTATTTTCTCAGCACTCTCTCTAATACCTCACAGAATGCTCTCTCCTAAATTAACGGCCTAGGATATCATGGTCTCGCTTGGCCTTCCTCATAGCGTTTTATCACATTTAACTTCCGTACCAAAGTTATTGATTTTTGGGTACATTTTTCAGCACAAGCACTGCCACCACTACTTAATGAATACTTGGATGACATTGTTATAGGATATAAAAAAGATTTTAAATTATAATAACAGTGAATGTTAAAATAACAGGATAATACTTCCCATAATTGCAAGAAGGAAGTCCTGTGGACATAGACAGCAGTTCTGAACCGAGGGACCCCCAGCCCAGGATGAAGGGCCTATCCCAATGGCACCACCAGCCCAGGACAACGGGTATATCCCAGGGGTGCTGCCATTCAGCCGTGGTGACCACAGTTTCTAAATCACGAGGCCAGCCTATTCAAAAATTAGGCAATTCTTGATGAATTAAAATTCTGATGGTTTTCTGGTTTCAAATTTTATATCTAAAGCCTGAACAGGTATTTCAAAAGGGCACTATTTCATAGTGGCATCAGACGCTGGCATGCTATTATCTCTGTACATGTGGGCAGAAGGGGTTGATTCCTTATAACAGAGTTGAAAGTAGAGAGACTTCAGAGGCTCTCCGCAGTCTCTGCAGGCTCTAAAAGCCGTTCTCTTTGGATCCAGGGCTCCAGGGAAGGGACTGGGTGGCAGGGGCTTGGGGAGACTTCATTCTCCCTCTGCTGTGTGCGTGACTGCAGTGTGGACCTGGCCTGAATGACACGCAGCCCCACTCAGGGCAGGCGGCCCCGCCCCAGGCTTCAGAGTGGGGAGGTGACTCGCCCACATCACTCACTCACTCAACAAGAATGCTGAGCCCAAGCCTTCGGGCTGCAAGAAAACCTTTTCTGAACTGTCGTGAGCATTGTATGCACATGAAGTTCTCAGATCACTCCAGGCACCCAGTAAGGGCTTAGGAAACGTTGGCTATTATTGTTCCTAAGAGAGAGTTTTCTTGAATGGGAAGGAAGGAAGAAAGAAACAAACAGGGAGGGAATGTAGCAGAGACGTTTTCTAGGACACACGGAGGAGGAAGCACAGAAAACCCAGAGGGCCAGGGCCAGGGAGGCTGGCCTGCTCTTTGCTGACTCGGGGATGCCACACAGAGGAGGGAATGTAAGTCTCATGCTGGGAGAGGAGACAAGACGTCTGCACTTGGCTGTGCGCTGCAGACTGTGTCCAGGTGCCTCTGTGCCGGACTGAACAAACCAGCCTCTGACCAGGGATGGAGGCTCTGCTCAGAGTCCACGGAAGGCTGATCATTCTCGTGTTGTCCTGAAGACTCTTGAGACCAGTGGTTTTCTAAGAACGGTGGCTATGACCCAGAGAAAGAAACTCATTCTACCTTTCAGCTCCCCACACCCATTTAGTGAGCACCAAGCAAGTCCCAAGAAGCAGTGCTTGCGCTCATCTGTCCCATCTCATCCCATCCATCCTACGTCCTCAAAAGTTTCCGGTTCTGACCCATAGCTGATGACCCACTGCTTAGGGGTCACTCCCGCTGAGCCCAGGGAGGCCACCCGGAAGGGGCCTGAGGCGAGGAGGGGCAGGGGCGTCTGGGACGGCCCAGAACACACTTCACCCGCCCTGGCTCGTTCACCCTCACAGCCCAGCTACTGATTCACAAGGATGTCCAATCAGAGTGTTCGCCAGGACAGGGAACCTTGTGGAATGACTGTCCACCTTCAGTCTGGTGGGAGCCCCTGGGGGCCTGGGCTGGCGGGGGACTGAGAAAAGCGGGGAGCTGAGGGAGGGACTGTTGTCCTCACTTTCCTGTGAGTCAGGGGGGCCTGCGCTGAGGAGGGGGCTCGGTGGGGGCGGGGGCTCTGTTGTTCACCATTCCTGCCATGGCTCTGCCCATGGTGGGCAGGGCTGTGTGAGGAGAGGAGGAAGGGGGAGAGCCCCAGCCTCTTCGGGCAGGCAGAGCCCTGTAAGAGGGGGTCTTCCTTGCAGATGACTCTGAGGCCGGAGCGAAGCGGCCCCGGACCACCATCACGGCCAAACAGCTGGAGACATTAAAGAATGCCTACAAGAACTCCCCCAAGCCTGCCCGGCACGTGAGGGAGCAGCTGTCCTCGGAGACCGGCCTGGACATGAGGGTCGTACAGGTGAGACTCCCGTGACCCCGGCCCCTGGCCTGCTCTGCCCCCCTGGGGGTCCCAGGCCTGCACCCTCCCGCAGGGCCGGGGGTGTCCTGTGCCCTCCACACTCCACAGGAACGAGGCTGAGGGGGCGCCATGGGAGTGGGGCTCCGGGCTGTGACCCCGGGAAGCTTGTGGACACAAGGACAGGGTGCTGAGGCCCAGGCGGAGGGAGCCGTGGGCACAGGGCATTCCCTGGAGGCTTCAGTGCCTGGCTCCAGCTGCCTGTCTTGGGGACCCCAGGGGCTCTGGGTTTGTGGTGGACGCTCCCCGAGTGTGTCCCTTCTGCTCGTGCGGCAGGTGTGGTTTCAGAACCGCAGGGCCAAGGAGAAGCGGCTGAAGAAGGACGCGGGGCGGCACCGCTGGGGGCAGTTCTATAAGAGCGTCAAGAGGAGCCGGGGAGGCGGCAAGCAGGAGAAGGAGAGTTCTGCCGAGGACTGTGGGGTTAGTGACAGTGAGCTGAGCTTCCGAGGTGAGCAGGGCTGGAGGGGCGAGGCCGAGGCCTTTGGAAAGGCCCCTGGGAAACAGTAATTCTTGACTCAGGAGGGATCTTTCTTGAGGCCTTGACAGCTGCCTCCTGCACACAGGTTCTTCCCTGCGACTTGCAGCAAAGGGGGGGCGGGGCCGGCAGAGGCCACGACAGGTGGGACAAGGAGTAGAAAACAAGAGAGCTCTGCTGCTGAAATGTGGAAGCCGGGTTCCCCAGGATCGTGGGCCCCAAGGCCTCCCCTCCTTTCCTGCTGACTGGGGCTCTCTCTCACCAGCCTGGGCAGCCGTGAACAGACAGCTGCGTCTCGGCCCGTGCCCTCAGCCCCTCACCTGCATTTCCCTCCTCTTCGGAGGCACTGGCCTTCCTCCTGGGATCCCCTGGAGTGACCCCCAACCCATGTCCTCTCCTGGTGGTGGAGGGGGGAGGGCAAGCTCCGTAGGCCCCATGCCCTGGAAAGTCAACGCTGTGAACGCCTGTGAGAAGGGGACAGGCCTCCCCTCTGAAATCCCTTCCCCCACTGCTCACTTCATCCTGTCCCCTGCACAAAAGCTTTGCAGCATGCGCTACATTCGGATTTGTGCATCAGCAAAACTGCAAGTGACTGCATGTTTCGGATCCGGAGGTTATTTGCAAATAACCATAACCGTTCTCATGTACCCAGCCCTTAACTGTGGAAGGTACAGTGGATAGAAAGAGTGGGGAGACACGGGTCCGAAATCTGGCTGCCCGCTGCGGCTTTCTCAAGCCAATTCATTGTTCTTGAGCCTCAGTTTCCCCCTCTGTAAATGGGGATGAACTGCATCCTTGCCCATCTCACAGTGTTGTTGTGGGGTTCAGTGAACACAGCTGACCGTGCGTGTGTCTGGGGGAAGCTCAGCACAGGTTTATCCTCGGAGGTATGACTGTCCTGACAGCAAGCCTGTGGCCCCCACAGAGGGCCCCGCCGTATGGCAGGTGTTGGCAAGAGGCCAAGTAATGGCCATTTTCTAGTGGAGCTGAGCCTTCCTCTCTCTGCCTCCTTTTAAAGGGCATGAATTCTCCTTCCCCCTTTGCATGTTCAGGGTGGAGTTGGGGGCAGCCTAGGGCAGGTGATCAGAAGGAATGGGTGTGGAGAGGCTTGATATGAATTGGTGCACAGGCCCAGGGTGGGAATAGAAAAGGAGGCTGGGGGCGGGGGATGGAATAAGCTGCCTACCAGAGCACGATGCCCGGAGAGGACTGTGACTCACTCGTGAGGTCTGCCCTACAGGGCCCTGGGAAGGGCTCAAGGGCCCATGCCCACCTGCCGGTCCCGTTGGCGGGGGTGGGGGGGGGTTTAGGAAAGCCATCCAGTCTCATCTGCCCTGAGAAATCAACGTCTGGAACAGGCAGGATTGTTAAGTCTTGCTTCGCAGCTCTTTCCTGTTGGGGGCAGCTGGGTCCCCAGGTTGACATGCCATGGGTCTCTCTGGGTAATTATAGAACTTTTCATTTCTTAAGATTAAAAGTGCACACCTCTGTTGGAGAGATGACTTCTTCTAGGTAGTGCAGAGTCCATTAGAAACCCTTAATAAAATTCATCAAAAAACAAGAAGGACCATTTGCCTTAATCAAGTCAATACCTTGTCCCCAGTGAAAAGCTTATTTGATAGAGAGAGAAACCAAGTCCTTTGCTATTGACCCTCTTTTCCGGGTAGAACAGAAGGATTTTATATACATGCCTAAGAGTGGCCCTCAGCTGTCCTGACCACGTGGGCCTGCTTCTTTCCCAACCAACCAAACCAAGCCCTTACTCAGCTTGAAAGCCCTCCTATTAAACCTTGTCAGCACGTAGTTTCCATTTGTAAGGTTGAAAACACATGACCCACAATCCTCAGGCATTCCTATTCTTTAGTGCGGCCACCTTAGTACATGAGCCACATGGGACCAACAAACTCACCGAACATTTGTCCAGCCTTCTGGGATCCGCATTCAGTCTCAGCAGGTGTTTCTTATTTTTCCCCCTGGTGCGGGTCAGTCTGTGGTTGATGTGTTGGTGTCTGACTCATGCGTGGCAGCGACACGGCTGCCATCCTTGGGCTTCTTTCTTGGTCATGTGTATTCCTAGGTTGTGAAGAACAGGGACCACTGGAGTCCTGGCGGCTGACCATAAATCTCCGTTCTTTTGTCCACAGAGGATCAGATTCTCTCAGAACTTGGCCACACCAATAGGATTTATGGCACCGTGGGGGACGTTACAGGCGGACAGTTAATGAATGGGAGCTTCTCCATGGACGGGACGGGACAATCCTATCAGGACTTGAGGGATGGGAGCCCCTATGGGATCCCCCAGTCTCCATCCTCCATATCGTCCCTGCCATCCCACGCTCCTTTGCTCAATGGGCTGGATTACACGGTGGACAGTAATTTGGGCATCATTGCGCATGCAGGGCAGGGAGTGAGCCAGACGCTGAGAGCCATGGCTGGGGGACCCACCTCTGACATCTCCACAGGAAGCAGTGTAGGCTACCCCGACTTTCCAACTAGCCCCGCCTCTTGGCTCGATGAAATGGATCATCCTCCTTTTTAAACATCTCTCCTCCCCACCCTACCCGTCCCGGCTTGAGAGAATATCTTCAAGGATCAAAAGAGACTTGCCTTTTAAGGAACAAAAGTGCGCCAATGTGAATTTCCATTATTTTCAATGGAAGTCCTCCGCTGGTCCCTAGGTGGTCGAGGGACCATGCTAGGGCACTGTTGTCCCGGGGAAGTAGTGGGAAGACAGCCTCGTCAGGACACCGCACAGGGGCGCACAGCCTAGAGCGCTAAGGTGCTGCTTGGTGGCTTCCTCCCCTGCGCCCCCCCCTCCCCGCTTACAGGCTTTGGCTGCTCAGTGCTTGGTAGCACAAGGTGACTGTCAGGCAACCTTGGCCTTTGGGAACTCTGCTCCGACGGGCGTGTCTCGTGAGATGCTTCCCGCACCACTGCTCTCACCAGAACTGAGATTCTTGAGACAGAGGCATCACAGCCCTTGAATATAATAAAAGTGATTTCTGGACCACTCTACTGAACTCTGATTTTGAAAATAAAAAGTCACTTATTAAAGGTCAGTGAAAACTTTGATGGCCACCGTTTGATATTGAATACATGTTCCCTACTTCTTCTTCTTCTTTTTTTTTTTTTTGCCATGAAAAATATGACTTCTTCCCTGCCCAGAAGTCCACGCCAGGCGACACTCCTCAGTTTTGGTTTTAAAGAAACCCCATCCCTGTCACTGAATCCCTGATGGCAAGAAGTGGTTTTCCTTGCAGGTGACTCAGGCTGGAGCTGAGTGGCCCTGGACCATCACAGTGACTGCCCGACGAGTCCCCTTGGTGCCCAGTGTGCCCTTTTATTTTGCTCATATTGTTTATTCCACAAGACAGGCTGAGGGGTACAAAGTGATCAGAGCTAAAATGTGGAGAGAACAGAACGACAATCAGCGAAGGCGTGCAGTCTGCCCCGCCGTGTCGGCCGACCGTCTCTGGGTGCCCCCGGTCCTGTAGGCTGACATGACGTGATGGAGTCTGTGTGCGGGAGTCGGTGTAGACGAGTCTGCAAGCCCATCTCACCTACAGCTAACCCTCCCCAGTCCTTTAAAAACAAGAGCTTTCTCTGCTGTGGTAGCTGACTCAGTTGGAATGTTTTGGTATCTTCCAAGAACTAGTCATGCTTTTCGGCCTCTCTTGGTTGGGAGGAATCGCTAGGGAGCAGCCCTGAGATGGTCCAGAGGATTCCCAGTGGTCCTTGGCTGCCTCTCTCTGGGCTGCTGGTGCTCCAAGCCTGTGCTCAGAGAGGCAGAGCCCTCCAGCCGGTGGCCGTGCGGAGCCTGCAGGTTCGCTCTTACCCATCACCCAGCCTGAGGCGAGGGAGAGGGCGACCCCTGCTTCAGGAGCTGCACCCCTGCGCAGTCTGCACTTCTGTGGGCAGTGCCCTGTGACTGGTGCGATGTTTTACGCACCACACCCCTGCCCATCCGGAAGTTGTCCGTGTGCACACTGGGATTTAGCGAGGTAGGGTTTCGCCCAGTCCCCTTGGGAAATGCTGGCTTGCTTCTTCTGGTCTTTACTTTCTTAAGATCAGAGAATAAGAGAGTGTGACAGGGCATTGCTTTTCTTTCACACGAAGTGATGGGGCCAGGGATCGGAAGGACCCCTCCTTCTATGGACCGTTCGTCACCTTTTGAGGACCACAGGATTTAGGCATGTGGTGAGCAAGCTAGTGGTAGACAAAAAACCCTTCCTCTTTGGCTGCTGCATCTATTATAAATTCCTTTCCAGGATTAAACTGAGGTCTGTCAAACTTCTTTAAAATAGTCAGTAAATTCCTGGGGTCAGCCTTCAGGCTGCATTTTCTCTGATCAATTTGGCTTTTGTCCCCTTATTTTGTGGAGTGCTGCAATTGCTCTGATTTTCGCTTGGAGAGGCTACAGATGTAGACGTCTGGAGGCCCGAGGTGTGGGGTGCTGGGGGGTTACGACTGGCCAATCCTGCTGCTGGGAATCCCCGAGTAGTGTGAGCCCTGGCAGGGGCAGGGCACAAACGCAAGCCGGTAAGTCACGTGAAGGAAAGGAAGGCACAACTGTCTTGTTGGAGGACAGCTTCCTAAACGCACTATTCTCAGCAGGCTGCTCACAACACACAGGAGAGAGTCGGTGTTGGGCAATGAACCAGTTACAAACTGTCCCACCCAGACCACTATCTCGGCTGGACTATTGGGCCTAGTATCTCATGAGCTCTCCGAGGCACTTCATATTTTTGGTGAGCACAGTGCAGGGAGGGCAGACTCTCTAGAGAAACTTGCCCCCCCCCCCCGTATGACATTGGTTTTTTTTTTTAATGTTTATTTTTGAGACAGAGCACGAGCAGGGGAGGGGTAGAGAGAGAGGGACACACAGAATCTGAAGCAGGCTCCAAGCTCCAAGCTGTCAGCACAGAGCCTAATGTGAGGTTCGAGCCCACACACCGCGAGATCATGACCCGAGCCGAAGTCAGAAGCCTAACCTACTGAGCCACCCAGGCACCGCAACATTGGTTTTTTAAGACCACCTGAAGTTGACCTGTTTTTGTTTTTGCACGTGAGTCCATCACGCTCACTCCTGACTCAGTGGTGGATCCTCATTCCGTCTCCTGCGGCACGCCGTGCGCAGTGCCGCTGATGGTGGTCGTGGCCTCGTTGGCTTCGGTGGGGTTGGCTCTCTTGAGGAACCCTTGAGGGAGCACTCCCAGAAAGCTGGGAGAGCTTGAACGAAGTTCCCTGGGGCCACCTCCCCAGAAAGCAGCCAACACTCCTGCCTCATTCTCATTTGGAAGTTCGGCTGCAGTAGGCGTCAGCATTTAAGTGTATCTCCTTGCAGGTGAGCTTAGCATAGGGAGGGGCCGGTGCCAGCAGGGAGCCACCGCATGCCAACACTCTTCCTTGGCTCTTCTGTGGCTCAGAGAGGGAGAAGAATAGAACGTCATCTTGAGATTCTCTTCAAGGCACTCTCTTGCTCCTTCAGTGATAGTCTAATATTATAGCACGGTCTATTACTGAGGGATAAGGTAGCTACATGGGAGCTGTTCCCTCCTTGCTTAAATGATCAGAACTTTTAAAATGAAATGAGAACTTCGCGAGGCATTTACAATATTTGGATCTGTCTTTGGCTCTAAGAGTGCAGTTAACTGGTAACCATTATCTGTGGTGCCTGGCTGATAGACCCGAAGGGCAGGAGGCTTCCAACCCAGGAGCTAATCAAAGACAAGAAGAAAAACAAACAAACAAACAAAAAAAAAAAACCACTCCAAGTTTCCAGGGGTAACTGGTATGAGCAAAAATGGAACCTGAGGAGGTATGGAAGAATCTGCGTTTGCTGAGAAGTAAGAAAAGCAGAGAGGAAATACCAAATCCAAGGCGAAGCTGGCCCTCTGCTTCATAAATCACGTTGTTGGAAAGCCTGGTTCCTTCCAGGGACTTGCTGGGCAACTCAGGCAAACTGGCCTCCGTCTTTGCGTTTTCTCTTTCTTGCCCAGTCTGGTAGTTACGAATATAACTTACAAATAAAAATCAAGTACCACACTGGTGGCAGGATTCCTGCAGACTAGTGCAGCGAAACGTCAGGGGAAGACACCAACATTAAAACACGAGGAAAGCATGTGAGAGTGTCTTCAAAACTCTGTGGTTTTTTGTTTGTTTTTGTTTCCTTGCCAGAGTAAAAACATGAAATCTAGTAAGATCACTGGGGCCATCAGATCTTCATAATTAAGTTCCCATTGCAAAAAGTCTAAGAAATCTGTGGAATGAAAGACATTGATGCCTCTGAAACTCTAGCCGGGTTGACTGGCTCCTGGAGGGAGGGGATCGAAGGCTTCCGCTCCACTGAAGGGCCACACCACCGCGCCGCGTCTGGGCCCCACGCTCCCACGTACCCCCTCCCACGCACTGCTACTGACCACTCGGTTAGAACCGTGGAGACGACGACCACACCTCCTTAGCCAGCAGGGTCTGGAAGGACTGAGGAGGCTCATTTTTAAACATTGCACTTTAAAAATTGGAAACGTTGAGATGAAGAAAAATTCAATTAAGCGGAAATGAGTTTTGTTTTATTGCTGCTGCTGAAGGGCTCTGGGCATGCTGAAAGCTGAATAAAAAGCACATCACTGGCTCTCTCTTTCTTGGATTGGTCACTTGGCCCCTTTCGTAGTCGTTGCTCTGACGGCCCGACCATGGTGACCGGAGCCAAAAAGAGAGAGCGCAGCAAAGCCATCCCATCCACACTGCTTGGTAGGACCACACAGAAAGCACAGTTTCATGCTGCTAGCTCTGGTGAGGACACAGCTGCAGGCTTGGGAGGTGCGCCAGGCATTCCTTCCCTTAGGGAGGCAGAGCACAGGTGGACAGAGAAGGACACCCCCGCTGTCATCCGCTGCCCACCTAGAGACAAGAAGCATTTGTACTTCCCCGCTAGAGGACTGTGTTCAGCCAAACGCGTGGGTTCAGGGCTGCAGGGGCCCAGAACGTGGCTCTGAACTTGCGTTCAGACCTCAAAGCCCCAGACCCCCCTGAGCTCTGGATTGTTGCCCTCACCCTTTGCAGTGTAAATTTTGTACAGTTAAAAAGAAATGAAGCCTCATTTCCTGGAAAAAAAAAAAAAGAAAAAAAAAGGACCTACCCATCCTTATTTATTGCCATGTGGCTTTGGAACACAGAAGTTGGTGCGTCTGTCTGTCTATGCCTCCTGTGTGCTGGCATGAGATGTGTATGGTAACACTATGTCAAATAAATATGGAAGTTCTCTAGAAGCTGACGTGTCTGCTTTTCATTTGGTTCTTCTCTTGATATAATCAGAACAAAGAGCTGAGCTGATGGGGGACCCTTTCACCACCTGTTTAAAAGGAAACCCAAAATACAACTCTAAATGCCAGAACTACTTAACAGCCATGAATGCCAGAAGTGCTCAATAAAGGTTTAATTCGAGGAAGTGCTCTGGTTTTTCTAATAGCAGTTTTCTGGGGCCCAATCCTCCGCTCCTCGACTTAGAGGATGGGCAGGGAAAACCCCTGACCACATGATCTTAGTTAATGTTGTCCTATTGCATCTTATTTTATTTCTTATTAAAATTTTTTTTATGTTTTCTTATTTAAAAAAATTTTTTTAAATGTTTATTTGTGTTTGACCAAGCACGAGTGGGGGAGGGGCAGACAGAGAGGGAGACACAGAACTGGAAGCAGGCTCCAGGCTCCAAGCTGTCAGCACAGAGCCCGATGCAGGGCCCGAACTCATGAACCATGAGATCATGACCTGAGCCGAAGTTGGATGCTTAACCGACTGAGCCACCCAGGCGCCCGTTTATTTATTTTTGAGAGAGAGAGAGAGAGAGTGCGAGCAGGGGAGGGGCTGAAGGAGAAAGAGACACAGAATCTGAAGCAGGATCCAGGTCTGAGCTGTCAGCACAGAGCCTGATGTGGGGCTCGAATCCACGAACTGGGAGATCATGACCTGAGCTGAAGTCGGACACTTAGCCGACTGAGCCACCCAGGCGTCCCTGTCCAGTTGCATTTAGAGGCCCTTCACACTTATACACTTTGTCCCTAGAGAAAGTATGTGCAAACATTTATATTTGGGTGATGGTGGATGGGTGGATGGACAGAGGGATAGAAACACCTCATCAGAGTCATCAGGGCTCCTTGACAAGCTTTTCTAGAAAAATTTTCATTCATATTTTTTCTCTGCAAGAGGCTTTTTTGGTGTGCAGGATTAGGTTAGCTGGAATGGCAAAAGCAACACAAGCTTCTTTCAGGATAGAAGTAGTAGAGTCCCGACTACTTCTACCAAAAAAAAAATGAAGTCCTCACATTTCTTCCGAGCCGGGGCTCCATCTAGGGGAAACCAGAGTGCCTTCCCACTAGTGATTAGTTTTGTTTGGTGGAAGAGAAGATCCACACAGGGGCGCACTGTCCCATATGGCAGCTACTGGCCACATGTGGCTATTTAATATTCAATAAAACTGAGGGGCATCCGGGTGGCTCAGTTGGTTAAGTGTCCGACGTTGGCTCAGGTCATGATCTCACAGCTTGTGAGTTTGAGCCCCGCATCAGGCTTTGTGTTGATAGCTTGGAGCCTGGAGCCTGCTTCAGATTCTGTCATCCTCTTTCTCTCTCTGCCCCTCCCCTGCTCACTCTCTCTCTCTCTCTCTCAAAAATAAACAAACATTAAAAAGTATTCAATACAATGGAAAGGTTACTTCCTCATGCCAGCCACATGTCAAGTGCTGAATAGCCACCTGGGGCTAGTAGCAACGGTACTTGGACACACAGATACAGAACATGTCTCACTCCAGAGTCCTACGGGACAGTGCTGGTAGAGTCTGCCTAAGGGAGACGGGCAGAGAAAACTCATTCATCACGTCAGCTACTTGCTATCTTGAGGCACTTGGTGAAATATTTGGAGGCGCCTTAGAGGTAGCCAGCCTCTCTGGCACCATATTTTGTGTGTGGCACTGCCCACAAGAACAACTTGCCTAGGTACAAGGTAGGGGACTGGGTTCTGGACTCCTGAGTTCTCCCTCTAATGCTGCCACCAGGTTGTCGGGACTCTACTTAGGTCCTAGACACAAGTCATGCCCTGGAGTCTGTCCAGTTACACGGGACAGACACTACTTCCCAGGCAGACATCCAGCGAGATGCTAGGGGGACTTAAAGTGAAAACCCAAAGCTCTGCTGTCATGAGTGGGAATTATGGTCTTTTGCCACATCGTCTCCTGTGGTAAGTACTTTGTCAGGCTGAGAAAGGTGCCCAGGCAGGGTGAAGATAAGAGCATCACATGGCAGGGGGGTGGGGACTGGGGGGTGTTGGTGGAGGAATGTGGGAGATGCTGTAGATGGGGACTCTCTGCCTTCCCCAGCCCAGCCCCTTGATGGTTAGGGAAATGCACAAGGTGGCCGTGAAGGGTTCAGCTGCTCCCGTTTTAATTATTCATCGGAGTATTCCTGAGGCACTAATAATGGGGCCGGAGAATTCTGCTAGTGTATGCACTACACACCGTGTCTTTAGTCTTCCATTCTCAAACCCGTCACCAGCCCGTCTACACCGACTCATTGCCTTCAATGCACTATCCTTTGTTTTGAGTGTATCAGGCTGATAATCAGCGGGCCATCTCCACTTTGAACTCTATGTACGTAACTTCCACCACAATGCAAGTCTAGTGACTTCTTGGGATTATAAAATGTGTTCTCAGCTCACAAAGGAAGAAGGGGGGATCTGGTTCTGGTTCTTTTTTTTGTTGTTGTTTAGTCACTAGAAACCAGCCCCAGAGCAGCGTGATTTTCTGACAGTGGCTTTTCAAAAAGACAGCTGCTTGATGAAGACTATAGGAAAGAAATCACTGGCCAGAAAGAGTGAAGACAGACACAAACTCAGAACAAATGAAGGTGCAACACTCTGTGTTTTCCCTGCTTTCCTTTCTTTCTCCTCAGTCCTAGGATTCTGCTCAGCTGAAATCAGAAAAGGATAAGAAGAGATTGAACACAAATCGGTGTGCTGTAAATTTTAACTGATTGCCAAGCTAAGAGTGAAAGCGTGAAAGTGATACTTAATATATCTGAATGGATTTCCTGAGATCTGATATTTGAGACAGAGTTTCAACCTTGTCCTTTATAGTCTAAAATTGTTGCATCCATTTGCCTCCTTATAGAAGAATGCCATCTCAGTTTTATCATTTGGAGTTCCTGGTGCCTTTCCTCACACTGTCCTTTGCCTGAAGTGCAGGGGGTGGTAAGTGATGGAGTTTGGGCTGGGTGCCTGTTTGGGTGTCTGCTGCCTTGAGGACGTGGGCGGTGGCCACCGCTCCTGGGGAAATACTGTGAGTCAAGAGGGAGAAAAAAGCCCAGTGTTTATATAATGGGGCCAAGTCATTAGGAAAAGGAAATTTTTTTTTATTATATTTCAAAAAGGAGTAATAAAAATATAAAAATGACCTATCCAAAGTCTTAAATAAAAACCTAAATGATCCACTCCTGCACGAGGAGAGCATGTGGCATCCTCTTAGAGAACATGGGCATGGGCTTTTGCAGGTGACGTGTGTCCTGTTAGGACTTTTGTATTCATTTTCTTCTCTCATGTTTGTCTGACGTGATTTTGGAATCTTCTTTTAGGACCCTTTCCTTTGGTGATGTTTCCTTTGCCTCTCTCTCCTGTGGAGCACAAACATTGGATTTTGATGTGCTATTAATTGGTGTGTTATTTTGTAATTAAATACGTAAGTCACAGGACACCCCTTACAGGATCCATGATTTCCTTCTCATGAAGGGGCTCTGAGGAGGAAAACACTCCCACGTGACTTACTCATACTTCAGCCTGTTCAGCAGACCACTGCCCTGGCAAAATTTTCAAGACTGATGCAGGCTGGGCTGCCTCTAGAGCTGGGCCAAGGTTTTTTTGTTTTTGTTTTTTAATGTTTACTTTTGAGAGAGAGAGAGAGAATGCAATCAGGGGAAAGGCAGAGAGAGAGGGAGACACAGAATCGGAAGCAGCTCCAGGCTCTGAGATGTTAGCACAGAGCTGGATGTGGGGCTCAAATGCATGAATCCGGAGATCATGACCTGAGCCAAAGTCATACACTTAATTGCTTAACCGATTGAGCCACCCAGGCACCCCTTGTTTTTGTTATTTATTTAATTATTATTATTATTTTTAATGTTTATTTATTTTTGAAAGACAGAGAGATAGAGTGTGAGCAGGGGAAGGGCAGAGAGAGAAGGAGACAGAATCTGAAGCAGCTCCAGACTCTGAGATGTCAGCACAGAGCCTGACGCAGGGCTCGAACTCACAAACTGCGAGATCATGACCTGAGCCTAACTTGGATGCTTAACCGGTCAACTGTTTTTGTTGACCCAGGTGCCCTTGTTTTTGTTTTTAAAGGTTTGTTTTTCTTGCTTGCCAACCCTTGACCAGGATCTCAGGTTTGTTTGGAGCAGTTTGGGGATTTTGGAAAGGCTGGGACGTGCCAAAAGATAAAACACAGACCCCAAAAGTGGTCTTGGCACACACTTAGAGCTGGAAATAAGCAGTGTTTTTAAAAGGTCATTAAAATGGTAAATAGGTTTCAACAGATGGCTTCGGCATAGCACTGGAAAGCCCAGGCAAGGACTGTGGGGTTAAATCTCATATTTTAGTCACCGGAGACTAGTTTATATTCCAGAAAAGCAAACATCTATAAAGTTGACAGCTCCCTTTCCTCCTCTAAAGTGGAGCCCTCGATGGCTGCCTGCCCGCTAGCCAGCTGATGGGTGGCTGCCTGCAGATAGTGACCTAGGGAATGAAAGTCACTTTTTCGACACCTGTCAACTGCAGGGCTTAAGCTCACCCAGGCTAGAGGGCTGTGATAACCAAGAACCTGTATTACTGATGGGCCGGGACTTTTATACTCAATATGTGTGCTGGCTTTATTATTTTTTTAGAATCATTTTAACATTTAATGCTTCTCAATTAAAGTGATTTCCTGGAGTGCATGCCAAGCTTCGTTCAGAATGCGCATTAACCACTTTCTGTATCGGTAGTTAAAGGCACTGAGGGATTTAAACAGCAATCCACAAGTCTGTTCAGTTAAGGTTTGGCGGAATAAAGCAGATTATAAACAATAATATATGTCTTTCTCTTCTTTTTTTGGAAGGGTTCCAAACTCACAAACGGAGCTAAAGTGCTGTAAACATATCCAGGACTAAGCTTTGGGCTCTCCAAATGTACTCCATGGAAGCCACGGGCACGGGCGGCGCCACTTTTTATCCTGTGTGTGTGCGTGTGCGCGTATTTTAAAAGAGCTTTTTATTACACAAAGTGTCCATCAACTGAACTTACCTTCTAAATATTAAAACGGAAACCAGGATTGCTATACAAGTGAGAGGAGAAATAAACCCCGGCTGCAGCGTGGAGGACAAATTTGTTGCTGCTGCCTTGGGCGGCCCGTGGGGAGGCACCGCTCTGTCCCCGACGCCCCCACAGCCCCTCATGTTCAGCCACTGCCTTCAGTAGTTCCAGCTTCCACAGGCCATTTCCCTGCCTGCCCGCCCACGAGACACCCGCACCGAGGGCAGAGTTCCATCATGAGGCAAATGAATGCTATGCTCCCCATCTGGTTTTTAACCTCGGTGTTCCATTGCAAACCAGGTTCATTCCTTCTAACGCCACGCAGAGAGGGCACTGGCAAGGAAGAGTACAAACTAGCACGCACCTTATGAATATTCAGATGTGTGTTTAGGGCCTGGAGGCTTCCTATTGCTGGAGGAAGGATACACCCTCAAAAGAGACTTCAGTACATGAATCCCCAACAAAGAGAGTAAAAAAATGCAAAATACTGACACGTGTAATTGCGCCAAAAGAAGTAACATAACAAAACACAGAAAAGAAAGTTTTGAAAAATGTATATGTAAAAGTAAAAATAGTAAATAAAAAGCCACGAGCTCCCAATAACTATGGTGAACAAACCATTAAGTTCTGCTTTCCAGGGAGGAACAAGGACAAGTATATTTCAAGGATAAGTGAGTAAAGATGAGGTTGGAGAGCTTTCTCCATTCAATCATTTAATGTAATGCCAATTAATGCATACTTGAAAAATTGATCATATTCCGTGCATAATAGACATTAGGTGAGGAGTACAACAAGGAAGCTTTCTTGTTCAGTTTGATTATCACTATACTTTGACCCAAAATCTCTCTGATGAAGGAATTGTGAAAGGCTGCTAAAATAATAAAGATGCTTACAGTAAAGCTCCAATAATGATGATAATTTTTCACATCACACAATCACAATAGACTGCACTGAACGCTTTTTATGTCATAAGAATAAAGTCCAATGGATACAGATAAAATCCATGAAGAGGCTTATTTAAAAAAATCTTTTTAATGTTTATTTTTGAGAGACAGAGCACAAGGTGGGGAGGGGGGAGGCGTTGGGGCAGAGAGAGACGGAGACAGAATCTAAAGCAGGCTCCAGGCTCCAAACTGTAAGCATAGAGCTCGACATGGGACTCAAACTCATGAACTGTGAGATCATGACCTGAGCCCATGTGGGATGCTTATCCAACTGAGCCACCCAGGTGCCCCAAGGCTCAATTATTAATGTACTTTTGTGTACGGTTGTTTTGTTTCCACTGTGGCTTATCCTGATAATGTGGTGCAGGGAAAACTTTTTAACTTGGTATCCCAAGGCTTAGATAATCACCCTGATTCTGAAAAAAAAAAAAAAAAAAAAAAAAAACAAACAAACAAAAAAAAGAAATCATGTATATGGAAGTGCTTTAACTATAATAAAGCCTATAAAAAGATAAGCAAGCTTACTATTTCTCTATTTCTACTTAGATGACCTTGGACAATTTCCCTAACACTTCTGAGTTTTAATTTCCTCATCTGCAAAACAGAGAAAAATACCAATTACTTCTACTTTTACAATTCTGAGGTTCAATTAGGATGCTTGTGTATAGAGCCTTATACAAAAGGCGTAAGTACTGTGCTGGCATTAAGGTTAAGATGTATTCATTTTAAGGCACATTAGTATATGTTCTCACTAATCCCCCCAAAAGTGTGTCTTAGAATGGATCAAATACAGTCTTGTAACTATTACAACATTTAACCCCAAATACCTTAGGACTTAGGATTTGAAATTCACACATAAATATTTAAACTCAGTGTTACTAAATTGTGGCTGGTGGGTTACATAACTATTCTGTGATAAACATTTGTTTATGAAGGGGATTTCTGGGGGACTTGAAATTTGATGAAAGCTTTCATGTTTCAACTGTTAAATGTTAAATAAACATTTGAAAGTCTTCATGTTCAACGGAGGCATTCATTAGCCTGAGCACTAACCCCTTCTGCAACCCAAGCTCAGCTCTGCTATCATCCTGCACCTTGCTCATTAATCCTCGGAGATGCCATACTGTACACGGGATAATAAGCCATAGCCAAGCAGTTAAACCTGGCAGGAAGCTAAGAAATACCTATTTAATAGAAAGGTTCACTTGATTATAGCCACCTTTTAGCTGGAAAATGCTGAAACATTAAAAAAAAAGATATAATAGATACAATTCCAGATATTATACTTCGGTTGTTATCCGTCTACCTGACAAGCCTAAGAGAGAACAATGTGTGGCCAGTTGGTTGACTTCTTACATCTTTATTGGAGACATAGTTATAGGAGGTTTACAAGAATTAGTTTTTCATAAGTAATTTATGAAGTTCTTTTTTAAAATTTTTTAAATTTAATTTTTGAGAGAGAGACAGAGCATGAGTGGGGAGGGACAGAGAGAGAGAGGGAGACACAGAATCTGAAGCAGGCTCCAGGATCCGAGCTGTCAGCACAGAGCCTGATGCGGGGCTCGAACTCATGAACCATGAGGTCCTGACCTGAGCCGAAGTTGGATGCTTAACCGACTGAGCCACCCAGGCACCCCTATGAATTTCTATCAGACGTTTCAAGATTCCTCATGTAATAAATACTTTGAGATAATATCATGGGAGTAATTCTAAATATCCGTAAGGGGAAAAGGGAATGAGTGGCCTGGAACAGTGTCTGTTACTCCGTGAGCTCTCAAAGAGTATCTGTGGATTGAATGGAGGAAGAGCTTGAAAACTTTATGTGGGTTTTATGGTGGCCATGGAGGAGGGCACTGTGGGGAAGAGCACTGGGTGTTAGATGGAAACCAATGTGACAATAAACTATTACAAAAAAAAAAAGGGCTGCGGTTCTGTAGACTTGGTCCAAACTGTGGCTCTACTATTCTGTGATCCTGGGCAGTTTAAGTACCACGCTTGTATTTTCAATTCATTCTTGTTTAAGTGGACTTAACAGACACCTGTACTCCCCACTTTAATAGGGTTAATATGGACGGATGATGGATTAAATAATGCTCATGAAAACACCCTGAAAAGTCACAAAAGCTAAATGCCTATGCAAAGATAGCACTAGTCACACGGAATTGAACATGAGGGCTCATTTCTGCCCTGCTGCAGAAACAGAGGTCAAATAGGTCAGAGTCCAACTTTTTGGCTAATGTCTCTTTTAAAAAAGCTTCCCAGTGTAGTGATCAGTGATAAACCTTCAGTCTAGGTATATTGTTGAAATTCCGGCCAGTAGTTTAAAAAAAAAAAGGCACTTCCCCCAATCTTCCAAATAGGGCAACACCCCACTTGATAGGAGCAGTTTAAATTATGAAAATATGGTCAGTCAACAAAAGATTTCTCATTCTTGAAACACAAGGGGTCAGAAAAAATGCTTCTCAGTGGGACCCACGGAGCTGTGGGCAGTCCACAGTGGGCTGGAGACCCGTGAACTCTTCAAAATTCCACGCACAGCACTGTTCTCCTCGGGCAGAAGTCTATAATTTCTCAAAGTAATTTGGAACTCCTCAAGAGTTAAAAACCCTGATTAAGTAGACGCAAGCGTTCTGAAGATGATAATGATTCAGAGATTTTTCTTTCCCTCCTCTTTACTGATTCTTTACATGATTCTCTTCCTCAGTTTTCACTAGTGTGTATCAAGACAACCATGAAGGAAAGCACGTCCTCTTAGATTTGCTGGTGCACAGCAAGGTAAACGACCGTCATGAATAAATACTAAGTAAAGAAAGAGTCAGTAGCGTTGTTCTGATCACAGTATCTTCAGGAAAGAAAAGATTAAAAAAAATAATTGTGAAATTGAGAATGAGGAAGAGTAGAAAGGTAATCTATAAATAGTCTATAAAATTCAAGTGGTAAAGTAGCAAAAAGTAACTACTCATAACTCACACAAATGCCTTTAGTTATCCTCCACTTTCTGACTACTCCAACTGAACTCCTTTTTAGAACACAGTAGAGACTCAATTTTTAAAATACTCATGTACACTAAAAATAACAAATCAGAGAGTTTGAACCAAGGATGAAGTAAATTAAATTCCAATCCCAGTAAATGTTTCCCGTCAAAAAAAAGCAACGATTATTTTTAAATACTTGTGTCATGACCAGATACGAGCCTTCAGAAAAATGTTTCCTATGATACGTTAAAATACTAATTGGCTTGAACATTACTTATCTGTCGAGGGAAAAAAAAAGTTTTGCGTAGCGGAACCAAAGTTATGCTAAGTTAGATCATGTCCTAGTTTTATCCTGCTGAACTATATGAAAAGATGGTTCGCACCGTATCTGGGGAGGTTAGCTGGCTTTCTGCTCTCGTAAGTTCGTGTTCTTTGCTGGGTGGTAACTACTGCAGCCCTTGTTAACGGAACTCATGACCTGGCTGAAGTGTGACGCACTGCATGAGAATCCGATTGTGTAAGGGGAAGGAAAACAAACCAAGAACCAGTTTTGCTGACATTTCTGGATGAAATCTTCCCCTTAAGGCACAGGGAGATGATCCACGGGTTGTTACGATAGTAAGGTTTCGATAAATGAACAGGGATTTTGGATATTGTGAGGCACCTGGGTAGCTCGGCTGGTTAAGCGTCCAACTCTTGGCTTTGGCTCAGGTCATGATCTCACTGTTCTGAGTTCGAGCCCCACATCAGGCTCTGCTCTGATAGTGTAGAACCTGGTTGGCATTCTCTCTCTCTCTCTTTCTCTGCCCCTCCTTTGCTTGCTAGCTCTCTCAAAATAAATGAATAAACTTAAAAAAAATTAAGAATGCACTTGGAAATGTAGAGCAGATGACTGTTTTTGGTGACAGATTTGAATATCAGTTTGAAACCTTGGAGGTAAAAATTAATAAAAAACAAGTTATATTCTTCACTTAAAAACAATTTATAAAGTTTTAGACGTGCCAAAACAGGTGATGAGAAACTTGTCTTGGAAATTTTAAGGTCAAATTACAAAAGAGAAATGAAAAAAGGCAGTCCTTGATGGCTTCCTGCTTAGATAACAACCCTGTAAATCCGAAATGAATAAATACTTCTTGATTTGCTAATGTCTTAAAAATGCAAAAGTACTATTAATGAAAGCTGCATGCAACATCTTGGTCACTTTTACTGTAACTAATGAATAATGTTTGTTAAAACACAATTAATGTGGAGCATGAGAGAATTTGGCTTAACAGAAGGTTGCAAATGTGGCTGGGATTATGGGAAAAGAACAGATAATGAATAGAAAGCTCTACTAGAATTACAGTAATGTTTCACTGTGTACTAACATGCATATCATTTCCACAGATAATTAAGAAATCATTTAAAGAATGAACAGTCTTGGTGAATGGTTTTGGTTTACATCTCAGAAAATATGAAATGAGCTTGGGAAAATCACAAAAATAAGCAGCATTAATATGCCTCATTTCTGCTCTGAAGGGGCTCGTTCCAGAAGGACAGGTTAGCCTGAGCTAATGAAAACTGTGTCCACTGCTCAGGGCTCGGCTAAGCAAGTTTATTACTTTTCTTAATAGAGACACATTGGAAAAATGATCTTTTAAATAGTCATCTCTGCATCTCAAATCATTTTCTTACTTCATTTCTCTTCCTGTGACAACTACCTACTTTCTTTATATAACAGAAATATCAAGGCATTCCCCAGATGGAGTTCTGGAGCCTTAAAGGGGAAAACAGAGGGAGCCAGTTTCAAAAGCGGCATACCTATCTATCCTTTACTTGTCTATGTTTTTAATTAGAAAATAAAAGCTCTCCTGATTCCAGGAACAACCACAATCACAGCTAAGCACTGGCACATTAGGGGCTATTTCACGTTAGACTCAGAGAGCCTTACAGTTCAGGCCTGAGCTCATTTCCAGAGACTAGTGCTAGACGGGACAGAGCATTAGTGCCAATCAAAAGGGCCCTGGGGAAATCCTCTCCCTTTTGTGAAGGTGAATTTAAGGAATCCTGAACTAACCAGTGAACTCTCCCGAATCTGTGCTTCAATCCTGAAGCGAGGTCACTGAATCTTACTCAAAAATGTCCTGGGCTTTGAGGTTTTCAGGAAATCTGGTTGTTCCTCTGACTTCCAGACCCCTGTATGACAAGATTCTACCTTTTCTCTTTGCTTGCTTTTTAACACCCCTCTGTCTTCTCTATCTTCTCAGGTCTGCCAAAAATAGACATGTTAGCTACCTATGCAGACCTGCTGTGTAAAATGTCACAAGATCACTTGACCTCTGCTGTACTAGGATTTTAGGCAACTTTCCCTAACTGTCCGGGTAGCACTGTCAGTCATATTTTGCTTCCGTATGTTATTTTAAAAGAGTGGCCATGTTTAATATTGTGAAATACGCCGCGTCCCCTCCCTGCCCCACCCTCTCGAACAGTGATAAATTTCAGCGCACGCTCAGCAGAATTGGATTGTATTATGCACAGTACACATGTTCATCACCACAACTGTACTTGCTGGAACGGATGCAAAGAGAATGAATTGCTGAGACTTCAAAATCCCAGTTCCTCAGAACTGATTTTATTAGCCAATGTATACCAAAGATGGGTGGTACAAGTACTATTTTTGCAGTTTTCCTTCATCACTGGAGCTCTGTGATGTTACGGACCATGATCTTCCAGCCTTTTGATTAAACCTTGCCAGTCGTGTGCTGCTGCAACACCAGAGAAATAGCCTTGCAACCTGTCACCTCCTCCGGCAGGCAGCCGTCCTGGTCTTGGAGAGAGGGGTCAGCGCCGGACTGGAGCAGCAGCTCCACAATGTCCAAAAACTCGCACGCAGCAGCTGCCAGGGAAATCGACAAATGTGAAAACAAGGTTACCACGAGACCAAGAGAAACGACAAGTGCTGAGCAATGAGGAATCCTGAACGGTGAGAAACGTTAGGGTGTGACGACAGCCTTGCCATTAGCGCGGCCTTTCCAGGGTCAGGAGAAGCACATTTACATTTCCGGCTGCCCAGAGACAGACACGTTTTTAAAACTGTGAGGATTTTAGACTCTATTCTTAAGGATGGGACGAAGGGAAAGAACAAAATAGTGTTTGAGTATCTATTTTACTTTGATCAGAATAATGATAGGGTTGCAGGCTACGTCAAAAGGCTAAAAATATTGTAAAAGAAAAGATTTTTATTTTGTCTTTGAAGAGGGGATTAAATGAGTAACTAAACTTTAAAACTAACAGACCATCCATCTACCGAACTTTTATTTATTAAAAAAAAATAATAAATGGCCCTGATCACACAAGGCATGGAAGGGACAAGGACCTCTAGATACGGAGACTTATGAAGATAGGATGGAATCGCCCCCATGCAGATACAGACAAACAGACCAAAGGGCTAGAACGGAGAGCCACCTATTCTGCACATACACGGAAACGTGATGTATGACGATGCTGGCATCACAGATCAGCAAGGAAACAAAGATCCATTAATTCAGATGCGCTGACACAACTGGGCTACAGGCAAAACCAGGCACTTCATACAAGATGAAACAGAAATGGCAGTAAACATATGAAAAGATGAACAACCACATTAGTAGTCAGGGAAATGAAAATTAAAACCAGGAGATACCAGTTCATACCCCCTAGATAAGTGAAAATCAAAACCAGACCACACCAAGCCCTGAGGAAGACTGGAACAAGGACAGCTCGCCTCCGGATGGTGGGAAGTGAACCCGGGAGCAGTCACTTTGGATGACAGTTTTGCATTACGTGTTACACCTAAACACACGCAGGCCCTGCGGCCCAGCAATCCTGCCCTGCCCTCCACGGGTCTCCAGGAGACGGGTAAGAACGTGTGCAGCAGCACCATTCATAATAGACCCCAATGTAAACAACACAGATGCCCATTAAAAACAACACGTGAAAATAAAATACCGTTTACTTCTACGATGAAATCCCATACCACATTGCAAACTAATGAACTACCGTTTTTACACACGAGTTTATCTCCAGATCATAATGTTGAAGGAAAGAAGCAAGTCAGAAGAGTACATACATTATGATTCCACTTAAACAAAATTTTACAAGTAGATCAAGCAAAGCATCATTTTTCAGAGAAACAGTTATGTAGTGAAACTATAAGGGAAACTGTTAATATAAAATTTGGGAAAGTGTTAACCTTGGGGAAGGTTAACCTCCATGGGAAGGTCACATGGTTGGATCGGTACCCAGAGGAGGTTTCAAAGACACTGGCAATGTTCCATTTCTTAAGCTAGGTGGTGGGTTCATTTTTCTTAAGTTACATTTAAAATTCTTCATACATATTTTATATACTCTTTCATAGTGTAACATAACAGCAACAGCAAATAAAAAAAAAAAGGGAAAGAAAGAAGGGTAGGGAGCTCGATTCAATGGCTATTTTATTGAGTACATGCTATACCAGCCCTATCAGTTAAGATTCCTGCTCTGAAGAACTTACTTAACATCGAGTAGGCCAATATGTAAAATAGACACTCTTAACACAGAATAACTACTGTGGCAGACACCACACATACCTGTGAAAAAGTGGGGGTGTGGGTGGGGAGGTTGCGGGATCAGGAAAAACATGAGCAGTTCATATGGAAGGTGAGTTCTGAAGGACAGAGTACAATTCCAGTTAAGTGGAGACAGAAAGGCATCGCAGGGGGAGACGACACCCTAACAGAGGCAGGAGAGCACAGGGAGTGCCCAGGGAACTGTCCGGGGGCTCTGGGATGCAATATACAGACAGCCAAAAGCAGAGAGGCTGGACTTGAGTCACACTTGCAAGGGCCTTGAAAGCCATACTAAGCCATGCTGAGAAGTGTGGCTTTGAATGCTATATTAAAGTCTGCATTTATAAGGAAGTGGCATATTTGGCCTGTTAGTATGATAATTCTAAAAGGAGTGACTTGGACAGCCTAGAAAATGCAGCAGGTAGACCAATCAGGAGACTCCGGTAGTCCTTTCAGGAGGCTTGAAATTAGCCACTGTCAGTGTGAATATAAAGATGGGACTGGGGGCGCCTGGGTGGCTCAGTCGGTTAAGCGTCTGCCTCTGGCTCAGGTCATGATCTGACCATTCCAGAGTTTGAGCCCCGAATCAGGCTCTGTGCTGACAGCTCAGAGCCTGGAGCCTACTTTGGATTCTGTGTCTCCGTCTGTCTCTGCCCCTTACCTGCCCACATTCTCTTTCTCTCAAAAATAAACAAACATCAAAAAATATTTTTTTCCTTTTTAAAAAGGGACTGAATAAGCCATTGAAATTCATATGGGTAGGACATGCCAAAGTACTGGATAGGCTTTAAAAAAATGTTTTGTGAACACTAAATTTAATAATTAATGAAGTTGATAAAATGTTATATTTATAGACAGTTAAACATGTATCTATATTTTGTAATTTTATTTTTGTTTTTTGGAAGGAAAATATTTTAGGTTTCAAATATTTTTATAGATTTTTGAAAAGCTCACAGGCCCATTGCTTGTGATCATGTTTACTTTGAATAAAATGGCCTGAGTATTTCTACCCAAACATAATAAAGAAAATTGCTGATAAGTCTGAAAATATAGAAACCTAAAATTGATAAGTTTGAACACACAAACATTTAAAACAGCTATACCACACACAAGATATGATATATAAAGGTAAACCATAAACTGGGAAGCATATTCACATATTAGCACATACAGGAGCTAAAATCCTTGCTATCTAAAAAGTGCTATTCACAAATCAATCCAAAAGGACAATGGGCAAGAATTGTAAGAAACAAAGATGATAACTTTTGTTTTCAGTCTGGGAGACTACATAGGTATTGGTGCCATTATCTCTAAAATAAGGAACCATAAGAAGGAAGAACAGGAGTTTTTGGAGGGGAACGGAAGAAGAAAATGATGGAAGGGGAGGTATAATTTTGGTTGAAGCATGATAAATATTAGGGATACTGGGATTACCAATACTGGCAGTGGTACTAGAAAGTGTCTATAAAACTCACAGAAGATAGCACAGGAGAAAAACCAAGATGACCATGAGGTATGACAGTGGTTTTTTAGATACAATACCAAAGGCACAATCCATGAAAGAAATAATTGATAAGCTGGAACTTCTTTAAAATAAAAACAACTTCTGCTCTGCAAAAGACTATGATAAGGGAATGAGAAGGCAAACCACAAACTGGGAGAATATATTTGCAAAAGACACATCTGATAAAAGACTACTATGCAAAATATACAAACTCTTAAAGCTCAACAGTAGGGAAACAAGCAATTGGATTAAAAATGGGACCAAAGACCTTAACGGACACCTCACCGCAGAAGATATACAGATGGCAAAAAAGCTTATGAAAAGGCAACTCCACACCATGTCATCAGGGAAATGCAAATTCAAAGAACAGTGAGATACCACTACACACCTATCAGAAGGGCCAAAATGTGGAACACTGGCAACAGCCAAGTGCTGGTGAGGATGTGGACCAACAGGACCTCACTCATTGCTGGTGGGAAGGCAAATGGTACAGCCATTTGGAAGACAGTGTGGTGGTGTCTTACAAAACTAAACATACCCTTACCATATGACCCAGCAACCACACTCCTTGGTATCCACTCAAAAACCCACGTCCACTCAAAAATCTGCACATGAAGATTTTTTGCAGAAGCTTTAACCCTAATTGCCAAAGCTTGGAAGCAACCAAGATGTCCTTCAGTAAGTGAAGGGATAAATAAGCTCTGATACATCCAGACAATGTAATATGACTCAGCACTAAAAGGAAATGAGTTATCCAGCTATCAAAGGACACAGAGAAGCCTTAAATGCATATTACTAAGTGAAAGAAACCAATCTGAAAGGGTTACCTACTGTATGATTTCAACTATATGAACATTCTGGAAAAGGTAAAACTATGGAAACAGTAAAAAGATCAGTGGTTTCCAGAGGCAGGGGTGAGGGAGGGAGAAACAGGCAGAGCACAGTGGAGTTTTAGGGCAGTGAAAATACTCTGGATGAGATCATAATGATAGATACATGTCATTTTACACTTGTCTATAGAATACACAATGAGAGTGAAATGTAAACTTTTGACTTCCAAGTGATTATGATAATAATTTTAACAATTATGAGAATAATTTTATGGTATATAGGTTCATCAACTATAACAAATGTTACCACCCTAATGGGGGATGTTGATAATGACAGAGAGTGAAATAATAGAAAAAATGTATATTGGTCTCTGTCCCCAGTTCCTGGCACAGAGCTCCTAAAGCCTCTGGACCTCCCTAAGTGATAAGATCACTAGAGGCATCTTTTGTTCTAATACTTGGTTTCTGACCCTGGTTCTTGACACAGAGATCCTAAATCACTTGGAATTTCCTGAGTAACAGGAGTATCTTCTGTTTTGATGAGGTGACTCTTGGTGGGCTCCTGAATTGCTTCAGAAAGAGGGCTGGTCACCAAAAAGGCCAAGCCATGATTAGAAGCTTGTCATTTCCATGGAGCACCTGGGTGGCTCAGTTAAGTGTCTGACTTCGGCTCAGGTCATGATCTCATAGTACGTGAGTTTGAACCCCATGTTGGGTTCTGTGCTGACAGCTCAGAGCCTGGATCCTGCTTGGGATTCTGTGTCTCCCTGTCTCCCTGTCTCTCTCTCTCTCTCTCACAAAAATAAACATTAAAAGAGAAAAAGAAGCTTGTAATTTTCAGCCCCAACCTCCATCCTCTGGGAAAGGGAGAGAGGCTGGAGATTGAGTTAATGATCAGTCATGCCTGTATAATGAAGCCTCCATAAAAATCCTCCAAGACACCTGCAAATACTTAACAGGTGGTTCTGGTCAGGGCATGGAAACTCTGTTCCCCTCCCTACTTATCTTGTCCAATGTATCTCTTCCATCTACATGTTGATCTGTATCTTTTATCATATCCTTTTATATTAAACCAGTAAGCCTAAGTGTTTCCTTGAGTTCTGGGAGCCACTCTAGCAAATTATCAAACCCAAGAAGGGGTCATGAAAACCAAAATTTATAGATGGTTGGTCAGAAGTGCAACCTGGGACTTGTTACTGGCATCTAAAGGCAGAGGTGTAGTCTTGTGGGACTGAGGGGAAAGTAGACTGTGTCTGAATTGAATTAAGTGGAAGAACACCCAGCTGGTATCACAGAGAACTGCGTGCTGTGAGGAAAAACTCACAACACACGGTGACCAGAAGTGAAGTGTGTCGTAGTGTGAGAGTAAAGGAGAAACATACAGGGAACATGTTTGTTCTTTAGAGGCAGACTATACATAGGGTAAGAGCTATACAGAAAATCCCTGTACCTTCCCCTCAATTTTGCTGTGAACCTACAACTGCTCTTTATCAATCACCCAAGCAAACATTTGTAATTGGGTCTATTTCTGGGTTATCTATCATGTTTCATTGATTTATACACCCATCTCTATACCAATACTACATTGTCTTAATGTCTGTAACTTCATAGTAAGTCCTGAGAAAGGGTGTGTCCTCCATCTGGATCCTTTGCTTTTCCATATAACTTTTAGAACCAGCTTGTAAATTTTTTCAAGAAGTCCTCCTGGACTTTTGACTGGCAGCACATATAGATCAAATTGGGGAGAATGGAGAGCTTAACAACATCAAGGCTTTTGATCAATGAATAACAGTATTTCTGTCCACTTATTTTGATTTACCCTAAGAATTTAATTTTGAGGCTACTATAAGTCGTATTTTTAAAAAAATTTGATCTCCAGTTGGTTCCCTGCACGTTTAAAGGGAAACAATTGATATCTGTACACTGACCTTGTGTTTTTAACTTTCAGTTTCCAGCTGTTCATTACCAGTGTATAGGAATTTTTTTTTGCATATTGATTTTCTATCCTGCAAACTTGCTGAATTCAACTTATTAATCCTAATAGTTTTTAAAAAAATAGATTCTTCGGGGTTTTCTACATAGGTGTTCATGTCATCTGTGCATAAAGGAAGTTTTATTTCTTCCTTTCAAATTCATCTACTTTTTACTTCTTTCTTTTGCCTTAATGCACTGACTAGAACTTCTAGTATGATGTTCAATCAAAGGAGGGGGGGGCATATTTGCCTTGCTCCAGGTCAGAAGGAAAGCCTTCTGTCTTTCACATTAAGAATGATGTTAGCATACCTGCATCCCTTGGATAAATACCTAGTAGTGCAATTGCTGGGTCGTAGGGTAGTTCTATTTTTAATTTTTTGAGGAATCTCAATACTGTTTTCCAGAGTGGCCGTACCAGTTTGAATTCCCACCAGCAGTGCAAAAGAGCTCCTCTTTCCCTGCATCCTCACCAACATCTACTGTTGCCTGAGTTGCTAATGTTAGCCATTCTGACAGGTGTGAGGTGGTATCTCATTGTGGTTTTGATTTGTATTTCCCTGATGATGAGTGATGGTGAGCATTTTTTTCATGTGTCGGTTGGCCATCTGGATGTCTTCTTTGAAGAAGTGTCTATTCATGTCTTTTGTCCTTTTCTTCACTGGATTATTTGTTTTCTGGGTGTTGTTTGATAAGTTCTTTATAGATTTTGTATTCTAAACCTTTATCTGATAATTCTGTTTGCAAATACCTTCTCCAATTCTGTCGGTTGCCTTTTAGTTTTGCTGATTGTTTCCTTTGCTGTGCAAAAGCTTTTTATTTGGATGAGGTCCCAATAGTTCATTTTTGCTTTATTTCCCCTTGCCTCTGGAGACATGTTGAGTAAGAAGTTGTTGCAGCCAAGGTCAAAGAGGTTTTTTCCTGCTTTCTCCTCAAGGATTTTGATGGCATCCTGTCTTACATTTAGGTCTTTAATCCACCTTGAGTTTATTTGTGTGTATGGTGTAACAAAGTGGTCCAGGTTCATTTTTCTGCATGTCACTGTCCAGTTTTGCCAGCACCACTTGCTGAAGAGCCTGTCTTTATTCCTGTTTCAAAGGGGCACATGCACCTCAATGTTTATAGCAGCACCAGCAACAACAGCCCAAGTATGCAAGGAGCCCGAATGTCCATTGATGGATGAATGGATAAAGAGGATTTGGTGTATATATAAACAATGAAGTATTACTCAGCAATCAAAGAGAATGAAATCTTGGCATTTGCAACTACGTGGATGGAACTAGAAAGTTTTATGCTAAGTGAAATTAGTCAGTCAGAGAAAGATAAGTATTATATGACCTCACTCATATGAGGACTTTAAGATACAAAACAGATGAATATAGGGAAAGGAAGCAAAAATAATATAAAAACAGGGAGCAGAACAAAACATAAGAGGCTCTTAAATATGGAGAACAAACAGAGGGTTACTGGAGGGGTTGTGGGAGGTGGGATGGGCTAAATGGGTAAGCAGCATTAAGGAATCTACTCCTGAAATCATTGTTGCACTATATGCTAACTTGGATGTAAGTTTAAAAAAATAAATTAATTAATAAAAAAAGAATGAAGTTAGCTATCAATTAGTTTCAATTGAGGAAGTTCCCTTCTATTCCTGTTTTGCTGCCCCCCCTTTTTTTTTTAATCATGAAGGGAGGCTGGATTTTGTCAATTTTTAAAAAATATATATGGAGGGGCGCCTGGGTGGCTCAGTCAGTTAAGCCTCCGACTTTGGCTCAGGTCAGATCTCACGTTCGTGGGTTCGAGCCCCGTGTCCGGCTCTGTGCTGACAGCTAGCTCAGAGCCTGGAGCCTGCTTCCAGTTCTGTGTCTCCTTCTCTCTCTGCCCCTCCCACTCTCATGCTCTGTCTCTGTCTGTATCAAAAATAAATAAAACATTCAAAAAAAAACTTAAAAATATATATATATGGAAACAATCCTATGTTTTGTTTTGGTTTTGATTTGTTGATATGGTGAAACACAATGATTTTCCATTGCTGAACCAACCTTGATTCTTAGAATAAAGGCATCTAAGTGTGATTTATTATCCTTTTTTATATTGTACATACAATATAACATTATATTCATGGGAAACATTGGCCTGTAGTTTTCTTTTCCTTTAGAGTCTTTTTCTGGTTTTGGTATTAGGGTAATGTCAGCCTCATAGAATGAGCTGGACAGTGTTCCTTCTCTTATTTTCTGGAAGAGTTGATGTGTAAATTAGTTTTGCTTCTTCCTTAAACATTTAGTATAATTCACTAGTGAAGCAATTGGGGGCTGAAAATTTTGTTGTGGAAAAGTTCTTAGCTACAAATTCAATGTCTTTAATAAACATATATAGAGCTATCTAGGTTATCAATTTCTCTTTTGACTTTTGGGTCTTTTAAGAAATGTGTCCATTTCCTCTAAGTTATCTAATTTATTGCTATAAAGTTGCTCAAATGTCTCCCTATTTGCTTCATAATATCTGTATGGTTTGTGATGTCTCCCTTTCATTCCTGAAATTGGTAATTTGTTTCTTTTTTTTTTTATTGCTCTTGTTCAATTCTTTCCTATCCTTGCTGGATTTTTATCTACTTGCTCTATCAATTACTAATTTATAGCTTGACAATGAGTTGTCTTTTCCTTGCTACTCTGTGTCTCCTAGTTTTGACTGAATGCAGAACATATGTAGAAGGAAAACAGAGGCTACATTAAATAACACTATTTACACCCAGAAACAGCTATTTTCTGTCATACAATTAGTACGGGTGTTGAGTCCATCTGGCCAGCAGTTGAACTGGGTTTGGATTTTGTTACTGCTACAGATAACTTCAATGCATCACACACTTCAAACTCCTCCAGCTGTGAGCTGCTACTACCTTATAGGTAGTGTCCTCAGGTGCCAGTGGGTTCTTTTCAGTATTTTTGCTCCACCTTCTGCTTTCGGTAGTCTCTGCATGTCCACTACAGAGGGAGTTTCTCTCTGCACTCTTGCTCCTCCTCCACCAATAAGAGTGCTACTGCTTATTACTCAGGGCAAGTCTCATGGCCTCTTTGTCCTTTTTGGCGGGTCTCAGTCTTAGGCAAGTACTGAGAGGTGGCAATTTCTCAGTGTTCCTGCAAAACTGGCCCCCAAATGCCACCCAAACTCTACCTTGAATGAGGGAAAACATGTCTGAAGAGGGAGAGAGTGTCATGCCCTGCCCTCAGTGGTGAGAGATCTCTGCTTGGTGTCAGTGTAGAGTTCCCTGTCCTTCCTGGGTGGCAGAGAGATTTTGCTTTTACTCCTTCAAAAGCAGTGGATATCTGCCTGGGTCTGAGGACCAGAGAAGAGGATAGGAAAGTTTTCTGCCCTTCCTGAGGGGCTTAAGCATTTTGCTTTGTATGAATAAAAATCCAGGGAAATGGCAGGGTCTCAGGCCTGTGTGTCACTGGGAAGGGCTCTTCTGCTCTCAGTTCCTCTTATGGTTCTCCCAGTTTATGAAAAAGAGTATGTAGATGAGGACTCCTCTTGGGTCTGAGGCTCCCTGTTACTCTAGAATGTCAGACTAACTCACTTTTAGAACCCGTTGATTTTAGTGTCTTCTTACCTATTTTATGGTGGCTGCCTCCTCAGGTGCTCCACTGAAGGTGAAACAGCTCATGTGTCTTTAAAAAAAATTTTTTTTAATGTTTTTTATTTATTTTTGAGAGACAGTACAAGCAGGGGAGGGTCAGAGAGAGAGAGAGAGAGAGAGAGATACAGAATTTGAAGCAGGTTCCAGGCTTTGAACTAGCTGTCAGCACACAGCCTGACATGGGGCTCAAACCCACAAACTGTGAGATCATGACCTGAGCCGAAGCCAGACGCTCAACCGACTGAGCCACCCAGGCGCCCCAGCAGTTCATGTGTCAGCAGTGGGGGACTGTCATCCTTTGTAATCCAGTTTAGTAACCTCTGCTATCTGATGGGTTCAAGAAATTAATGATCTTGTAGATTATCTATCCTTTTCTTCTTATAGTTTTCTATATCTTAAATGGAGGTAGACCTCTACAGGAGTTTGGTTTTAAATGATTTAGTTGTGATATTTCTTCTTTTGCTCTTTATTGTTACTCACATAGTTTCTTGGGCTCCCTTGACTTTTTATTCTGCTGATGGGTGCTTCCAGCTCTGGGTCCCCAGCTATGTGCTGTTAGATGGCATAGAGTCAACAGCCAACACCAGGTTGTAATGAGTTATATCCTTGGGATGGCTCTGGCGATCCTTTATAATACCCACCCTGACAAACTCGGGCACCAAACTCTACATAAGAGCATAGGCTTAGAGGTGGCTCTAAGTGAAGAGAGGTGGAGAAGAGAATTTTACTATGAGCTAAAATCAGACCATTTGAGAACCCTACCTCTGTCTTCAGTGGTGTGGGATTTCTTAGAAGGCTACCAGGATTATAAATGTTAAGTTAACATTTGATGAGTGAATGAATGAATACAGAGAGAGTACGAGAAAAGGGAGAAGGCAAGAAGTGCCCATTCCAGTCCTGGGACAAGTGTTAATGGGCTCAGATCCCATTGTGCTATAGTATGCCACAGACAGGGAGGAAGGCAGAAACAGAATGTCTTTACCAAAGCCCAGGATTCAACAGAGAGTATGGAGGTATATAATACCCCTTCAAGAGTTTAAAATGATCTCCCCCAAATAATATAATGAAGATTTTAATTTTATATTTTGAACGGTTCTACCGCAAATCACAGTACACCAAATTAGATTCCAATGGAAGGCAGTCACTTTTAAAATATAACAACATTAAAGACACATTGCCTGGTATCAAGTAGCTGTGAGAAGAAATATTTATCCTGTATAGAACTAGCTACAGGACATTTATATTTTGAGTAATAATCATTTAACCTTTTTGCCGCAGCTATTAGTCTCAACTTATTGGTAAGAAACACTTGGTTAGGTTTTAAAATTGGAACTTTTAAAGCAGTATCAGAGGCATAAACTTCCTAGCGTATAAATCTCTAATACAGGATAATAACTACCATGATTTGTCAGATCACACTTAGCTCAAATCTAACCCAACACTTAAGGCTCCTAAGCATGAAGATCAAGGCTAAGTAGATGTGTACTATGGCTAACGACACTAAGCTGGCTTTCTCAGACAAAGGGGCACTAATTTCATATACGCCATATAATGAAGTGCCTTTTCCAACAGTGTGATATGATATGACATGAGTACTAACCCAGGAATACAGCTTAAATTTTTAAGTTCCACATCTAGAGGACCACAAACAGCTGAGAAAAAGCAGAGTAGGCTACATAACAATCCCCTAAAGTAACAAATGTGAATGAAATTTTAGCTCAAGTCTAACTATAAAGTGAGGTTTAAATTAGGAAGTTCAGGGGGAACCTGGCTGGCTCAGTAGGTAGAGCACGTGACTCTTGATCTTGGGGTCATGAGTTCAAGTCCCACTTAAAAATAAAAAGAATAAATTAGGACGTTCAGGGTTGCAGAGCAGTCATTCAGAGTGAGGGATATGGTGTCCATAAGGAAAAGGAGTTTTATTAACAAATGCCTGGGATTTATGCAATGACAGACTGATAAGAGTACAAGGAATCAAACGAACAGGAAGCTGTAATAGAAAAAAGGGAAGAGAAGAGGAAGACTGATTTAAAAGACAAGAAGAAACCATACAGGTGAATCTTATCCTCATACGAGGAAGGCACACACTTCTTGAAGATGCACCGTTGACAGTCATCAATTAGGTTTATGTTTAGCACAGAGCCAACTGGCAAATACAGGTGACCAACAAACAGTCTAAAAAAATATGCTCTGTACCCCTACTTAGTTGGTGAGCTACTTGATTACATGCTTTGTTATAGTCTCCTCTTCAGCTAGCACAGTGCTGGGAACTTAGTATTTGCTCAAAATTCATTAGTTAATTGATTCTCCGCCTTGGCATCTTCAAGTAAAGAACAATTCACAAGGCAGAGTCATCTTTCAGAACTGTGTGAGCTGCCCATCCCCTCAAAATGGACAAAGGCAAAGAAGATGAGAGAGGGGAAGGGTGCTAACATTTTACCAAATTAATGAGGGGATATATTGGTGCCCA
Source organism: Suricata suricatta (assembly GCF_006229205.1). NCBI lineage: Eukaryota > Metazoa > Chordata > Mammalia > Carnivora > Herpestidae > Suricata > Suricata suricatta. The sequence continues at coordinate 135,475,387 of NC_043702.1, read as the reverse complement.
CAATGTGCTAGGAAATACAAAAACAGTCATAAGCCTGTCTTGGAAAAGCTTGAGCAAGTCTACAGGGATTAGAACAGTTGCTGAATTTATGGTACCCTGGGAACCTCTATTTGTCAAGTGCCATGGAGGCAGCCCTGACACTGGCACAGGTGAAGATGAATTTTCATTCAGAGCAGTGAGCCTTCTGACTCCATTAATCCTCAGGGTTTTGATGATGAATTTCTTTCTTTTTTTATTTTATTTATTTTCACTCTAATGCCTCCTCCCACTGCCCTGTAACAGCGTGGAAGGAACTGAACAGATGGTGCTTTACGTGGAAGACTGAGGGCTCATGAGGATACAAAGCCTGCCCACTCCGAAATCACATGACTGCACGTGCAAGGAAAAGCCTTGATTTCCCCTGGGAGACACAGATGCAATGATGTTAGTATTCCCAGTGGAGGGAGAGGCGGGGAAGGCTAACAGGCCATTTACAAGGAAGACCATACTTACACTAATATACTCTTCAGCAAGAACCATGTTTAATCACAAAACAACAGGAGGACTGATATGTGAAGATTAAAAACACCAAAGTTAAATAGAGGCAAATATGGGTTTTAGTATGCTGCTATGCAAAGCCATTTAAAATAAACTAGTGAGGACATACAGTAGTAGAATACTGGCCTCTAGTTAACCCACCATTGGCTCTGACCCAGTTTTAATCGGAAGAAGCCAGGATTTACAACCTGCTTAAAGATGGAGTTTGACAACTGCTATAATCAGAAGAGCTGTCAACACAAGGACAGCTGTCAAGCCAAACTGTAATTCATAAAAAATAATAGCTAAGCCCCCAAGACATCCCTAACATTGTCTGCACTCACTGGATTTAGCTATACTTATAGTTTTATGAAAGTTCCAAAAACAGGTTAAAGGTCCTCAAATCAAATCAAATCAAATTAAAAAAAAAACAGCTATGGAGTACCTATTAAACAAAAAAGGTTAAATAATACTAAGTGACTAAATGGATAAAATATGTCCAGCAGATTCCCTAACATATAGTGTTTAACAAATATTATTACATGCCCAACTCGGTTTTGATGACCTCAAAAAGTGGCAGAAGTCTATTGACCTAGTAAAAAATGAATCACTCCTATAAGTGATTATTAAGCTTAATTATTAATTTCATGAAATATTCCTGAGTTGTCAGAATATTTTAGTTTTATATATTTGTAATGACAAAACTTCTTAACTAATGATATTATCTTAGTGTTTACTTATCTTGATTATAATGTACATGGTATTTGTTTTGTTCTTCATGCAATGAATAATATAATCTGAGAGAGAAATGGAGGTTGTTTTACTAGATCAATTTTAGGCAGGATTCCTAAATCAGAGATAATTTTTATCAATGTCTGAACTCTCAGTGAACAGAAATAAGAATATAAAAAACACATGGATGGACACAGATATTGATAAAGTACGTTCGGAAAACTAGCCTTGACTCACTGTCTTAGGTGACCAGTGATAAAGAGCTTTCATTTATTTTATTCCTGTAAAAGACTATCTTCCAGAAAATAATGTCTGCTTTAAAAGGATACCAGGACTGTAATTATTTACAAAATTGTACAAACACGATTGGAATTGGAGTCAGAAGACCTGGACAAGTGTCTTGGTTCTGCTATGACACTTGAATTAGCCTGTCAAGGTCATGTGACCCCTCAAGACTTCAGTTTGTCCATTTGCAAATGTATGAAAACAAGGCTTACCTCAGACATTTGCTGGAAAGGTTGACATTATGTATATGAAACCATTACCATCACCACCTTAGGTCTGTCTGGGTTTGGAGGGTTTTTTATGTGTAAATATGTTTATTAGAGTATATATAAATTAAATAGAGAAGAAAACCAAAATCATCTATACAATTTTTTCAAGATGAAATCATCCATTTAACTAACTAGCACATTAATCAAGAATCAGATCATTATTTGAATCTTGGGAGGACTCCTGACCTGTTAATGCCTTCCAATTACTACCTATCCATTGTTTCAAGGTAACTATTATCCTGTTTACTAATGCTGGAAATGAGCTTTTCTTGTTTTTGACTTTTATATAAATGGATGCATATGCTATGTACTCTTTTGTGTCTGGCCTCTTGAGCTTAACAGTATGTTTGTGAGATTCATACAAGGTGTTGCATGTGGTTATAGTTCTTTTTTCTGCTGTATAGTATTTCATCGGATGAATCTCTTAACCTGATCAGATCTCATAATTCCCGAATCTGAAGATTAGAGTGTTTTATCAATTATTGAAATTATCAGGAAATATATCAAGTATTGATTCTTACCTACTTTCTCCTTCTTGAACTCCTACTTAAAAATGCTAGACTTTATTATTTTACACTCAATGTCTCTTCCACATTTTCATTTAACTTCTATGTTGCCATTTAGAACTATCTTTCAGTTCAACATTTTTAAAAAAGTTTACTTATTTGAGAGAGAGAGAGAGAGAGCGAGAGAGCAAGCAAGCAGGGGAGGGGTGGGGGGAGAATCCCAAGCAGGTTCCTCACTTTTAGTGCACAGACCGATGTGGTTCTCAAACCCATGAACCGTGAGATCATGATCTAGCCAAGGGTCAGACACTTAACCAACTGAGCCACTCAAGCACCGCTCAGTTCACCATTTTAAAAAATTTATGCCAATTCTGTACTTTAAACTATCCACTGTAAAATTTCTGTATTTTTATTTACTGAAGTTCATTTGGTTCTCTGTGAATCTCCTTGTTCTGTTTTGAATGTCTTATTCTTAGTTTTTTCATCCATTGATTTTATATAAACATTCTGATAATTTCTATCTAGTAGTTTTCTTGAAATTCTTCAAAGTCTAATCATGAGGTTCACTATGTCTACTGACAATCACTTAAGTATATTTTGTAATTTTGGATTGTAAGCTCATTTTCAGCAGGGAATTCTGTAGGAATTTTGTGTTGTCCTGGTTGAGGACGTATCCCTCAAGAGAAGCTTAGCATTTGCTTTTGCCAGGTGCCTCCTGGGTAACCAGCCTAGACCTTACTATGTTAATTTCTTGACTTGAGGATTTCTGAAGTAATCAGAGTATAAATTAAACTCAAACTCGCCTGAGATGGGGACTTTCTTTTTTTCCCTCCCACCCGAGTTTGGTATCTGGCAGATAAGTTGCTTTGTCTTCCTTTCTTCTAGGTAGGCCAACTTCTTTTAATGTAATTTAAAAAAATATTTTTTTTAAACTCAGGGTATATAGCCTTTTGAATGTCCTGGCTTATGTGCAGGTCTCAGTTCTAACTCCTCATTATTTCTCATTCAAGAAGTATCATTTCCAGTGTTTGGTGGCATTGAAACCCAAGCCTGTAGTTGTCCCAAATTAGAAACAGTGTTAGCTCACACACTTACCACTCTGGTTATCACATCCTTGGATATTGGGTGGGAGCTGAAGACACCTAAAGTCAGGGGACATCCTTTAACCTCTAAACAGATGTTTGGTGTGTTTTATCTAGCAAATGGTAAGTGCTCAAAAATATGAATAAATTAAATATAATTAAAAAGGTAAGTGATATTCACAGTACTAATAGAGCCTATGTTATGGTGATTTAAAATAATTTAAGTTTAGAGGTACCTGGGTGGCTCAGTTGGTCAAGCATCCAATTCTTTTTAAAAAATTTTTAAAAATATGTTTATTTATTTATTTTTCTAACATTTTTATTTTTATTTTTGAGAGAGAGAGTAAGAGACAGAGACAGAGCATGAGCATGAGCATGAGCAGGGGAAGGTCAGAGAGAGAGGGAGACACAGAATCCAAAGCAGGCTCCAGGCTCTGAGCTGTTAGCACAGAGCCTGAGGCTGGGCTCGAACTCACAAACCCTGAGATTATCACTTGAGCTGAAGGCGGACACTTAACTGACTGAGCCACCCAGGTGCCCCAAGCATCCAACTCTTGATTTTGGCTCAGGTCATGATTTCACAGTTAGTGAGTCTGAGCACAGCATCAGTCTCTGTGCTGTCAGTGCAGAGTCTGCTTGGGATTCTCATTCTCTCTCTCTCTTTCTCTCTCTCCCCCTCCCTTGCTCATGCTCTGTCTCTCTCAAACATTTAAAAAATATATAAAATAAATAATTTAAATTTAATTTTCAAACAGGTAATATCAATCTATCTCCAAATAGAGAAGATATTACAGGGTTTATAGGAAAACTTTTTTATCCTACTCTTCTAATCCAGCTCTACAGTTCCTCTTCCCTTATGCAACCAACACTGACTCTGTGCATCCTTCCAGAGATATCTTATGTAGTTACTAGCAAATATGTACAGATATATTCATGGTAGCACACAATATACACTATTCTGCATCTTAATCCTTTTGCTTAACAATGTATCTTAGAGATTTTTCCATATTAGTACATAAATAAAATATAGCTTATGTTGAAGCCAGTCAGAAAGACCTTTGAAAAATTCCATCCTGTTGCTATCTAGAAATATATCAAGCTTAAATGGACACATTCCCACATCCACAGAGGCATTTACCTCTAATGGTTAACTAGGGGTGACAGAGTGACTCATCTACATTCTCGAGGGCACAATTCAGCTTGCCTTAGCTGTTTCTACAGTTTCTGGATGGAGAAATTAAAAGAAAGCACAACACATCCCATAGAGAAGGCACTAAACATATCTGAATAAGTGGATGAGAGAAGAAATGCAGGAATGAAAGTCAGAACGTATTTAGTTGAGCATGTGTCTCTCTAAGCAAAGCAGTGAACTCCGGACCTAATGGCAAATAAGTTTGAGAAGCTTGCTTCTTGAAGTCAGGTATCAGGAAGAAGCATAGCCCTGAAAGCCTCACAATCACTGAGAAGTTTCTTCTTTCCCCGCTCTGATTCTCCGTGGTTGTCTGACCTACGCCTGCTTGTCCCAGATTGTCAGCACAGCTGTGGCCGTGGCTAAGAAAAGTTTTCTTCTGGGTGGAAAATTAGGGTTTTTGGTGCCAGCTCTTCGTGATGTTAGAGGAGCTAAGCGACAGAATTTTCCGTGTGTTTGAGGAGTGAGTGAGGAGTGCTGCGGGAAGGGGCAGAGGAGGGGATTTGTTTCTCTCTCCTTTCCCAGGCAATCTAGAGATGTGGGTTTAAATTTCCAGCTTCCTTAGGGAAGTTTACTAAGTTCTTTCAGCTTTGGTTTCCTCATTTACAAAATGGGAAAATGTGTAAGTACATTTTTAATGGTACACCTTTCAAAGGCATTTGGTAACATAAAATATATGTCTGTATATAAGTGTGTATGTATGTAATTTTAATAAACAAATATTTCAAGTACGGCATACAGAGGAATATAAAGGCTAGTAAAACAAAATTTTGGCTATTACAAATAATGCTGCAATAAATGTTCTTAATCATGTCTCACGACATACATGTCCAGGAGTATTTCTAGGGTATACAAACAGAAATGGAACTGTCGGGTTGTAGGGTATGTGGACCTTTAGTTTCACTAGATCTTACCAAAGTGATTTCCAAAGTGGTTGTGACAGGTGACACTCAGCAAGTATGAGCGAGCATTCTAGTTGCTCCACATCCCGCAACTAATATTTGTCGGTGTCTACCTGGTGCCAATCCGACCACTATGAAGTTATATCTACACGTTATAATCTGTATTCTCAGATTACTGTTGGGAGACAGTTCTCCAAGGGACTCTTCACGATAGTGCACCTCTTGAGAGCAATGGTAATGACAGCTTTTGTTCCAGACTTTCTTGAGGATGTCTGTATAGTGAACTGCCTAGGACAACACAGAGGTGGTATTTCCTTCCAGAGTAGAGGGTAGGTTTGCTTACTGTCCAGTGTAATGAAGAAAACTTGTTCTCCACAGTCACTGCTGGGGAGATGTGCTGGCAGCCAATTCAAAAAGACTAGAGTTCCCTAAGCTTCAGATTCCCAAGCCACGATACACTATGTGTGTAGGATCTCCCTGGGCTTCTCTGCGTAGCTCCTATGGGGCTCAAAAGGAAACAACACAAATGTAAAGCTCATGCTGCTTGGTGTGCTGTGAATAATAGTCTTGTGTTTTTTGCCAGAATCCATGAAACTGTGTCGGCTAATGTGTTAATTTGCAAACAGAGTATAATCTCAGATCGCTCCTAGTTCTTGACAGCTATGAGGGGTCTGATCATCTTTGGATGTTTATTTGATATCTGGCTCTTCCTATTTGTGAACTATCCATTTCTCAGTCTATGTTTCCATTTGATTGTTTTCCTTAGTGGCTGAGTAGATGTTCTTGATATATTCTGAATAATGATCTTATGCAGGCTATTTGCATTTTTAAATATATTCATCCAGGCTGTGCCTTGTATTTTTACTTTGCTTATATTATCTTTTAACAGAAGTTTAAAATTTTAATGTACTATCCTAGTTTAAATTATGATTTATACTTTTGAGTGTTTTAAGAAACCACTCCTTACCCTATTCATCTAAAAGTTCATAATTTTGCTTTTCTCTGTATATGTATTCAATTCACCTAAAATTGATTTATGTGTATGGGGTGAGTTGTTTATTTAGTCTTGTATAACAAGCCACTCAAATTCTAGTGGCTTAAATATGACTATGCATTATTTTTAATGATTCTGTGTGTTGACCAGCTGGTTCTTTTGCTTCAAAGAACGAATTTTTAGTTTGTGGACTTCCTCTATTTTCTTTCTTTCCTTTTTATTTTTTAATGGGGGGAGATAGTTCTTTTGTCTTTTTTTCAAATTTTTATTTAAATTCTAGTTAGTTAACATATAGTCTAACACTGCTTTCAGGAGTAGAATTCAGTATTTCATCACTGACATATACCATCCAGTGCTCATTATAACAAGTGCCCTCCTTAGTGCCCATCATCTCTTTAGCCCCTCCCTCCATCTACCGCCCCTCCAGTAACCCTGTTTGTTCTCTATTGTTAAGAGTCTCTTACAGTTTGTTTCCCTCCCTCTCTTTTTTATTTTTTTTCTCTCCCATATGTTCATCTGTTTTGTTTCTTATTCCTTATTTCATTTATTTCTCCTTTAATCTCCATTATTCTTTCTGTTTTCTTTAGGCTTTGTTTGCTATTCTTTCTCTAGTAACTTAAGGTGGAAGATCAGGTTGCTAATTTGATATTTTTCTTCTTTCTTAACATAGGCATTTATAGCTATAAATTTCTCTGTGAGCACTGCTTTAGCTGCACTCCATAAATTCTGGCATGTGCTGTCTTCATTTTCATTCATCTCAAAGTATTTTCTGATTTCTCTTTTGACTTCCTCCTCATTGACCCATTGGTTATTTAAAGTCTGTTGTTTAGTTTCCTCATATTGTGAGTTTTCAAGTCTTGATACCCAATTTCACTCCACTGTCTCATTGAGAACATACATTCCATTATTTCTATTCCTTTAAATTTACTGAGGTTGTTTCACGGCCTGCATATTTTCTATCCTGAAGAACCCGCTATGTGCACTTGACAAGACTATATATTCTGTTGTTGTTGGATGGAGTGTTTTATAGATGCCTGTTGGAGCTCATTGGTTTATAGTGTTGTTCAGGTCTTCTATTTCTTTGTTTACTCTGTTTAGTTGTTCTACCCATTATTGAAAGCAGGGTGTTGAAATCTCCAACTATTATTTTTGAATTGTCTATTTTGAGTTTTTTCTTTAGTGGTTGCTCTAGGGTTTACCACACACATTTTAACGTCAGCTTTGGATTTATATTTGGCTTAATTCCAGTAATATATAGAAACATTACTCCCATATACTTCTATTCCATTTTCTCTCTTTTGGTGGTAGTAATGTTATACCTGTTTTATAAATGTTACAAATCCAACAGTAAATTATTATAGCTACTTTAACATCTGAAGTCATTTCCTTAGCCCATTATAACTTTGTTCTCCTCCATTTCCCTGTGGTGTTATTGGCAAATATGTTATACTTCTATAGGTTATGGGTCCAATAATACATTATATACATATTAAGTAGACATTACTTCTTAAAATCAGTTAAGAAAAGAAAGGAGAAGAAACATGTATTTATACTGTCTTTTATAATTACATGTGTATTTATGAGTGTTCTCTGTTTTTTTATGTGGATCTGAATTATCTTTTAGGTCATTTGCTTTTAGTCTGAATATTTTGCTTTAGTATTTCTTGTCAGGTGGGTCTGCTAGCAACAAATTCTCTCAGGTTTTGTTTATCTGTGAAAGGTTTCAATCCATCTTCATTTTTGAAAGACAGCTCTGCTAGATATAGATTACAGATACAGATTCCTTACGTATTATAAATAGATATTCAAGGTCAGAACACAGTGGGATAACATATTCAGAGTGCTCAAAAAAAAAAAACAACACAAAACACTCAACCAGGACAAACTGTCCTACAAGCCAGCCCAATTAAAGTGTGGTTTCTTTAAAGGTCAGTGTTTGATACTTGTTCTGACTCAGGAAGGCTCCTCCCAGCTGTAGCATTCTCCCATTCTCTCTACTATTCTTGAGAGGACCCTTAGCCTTGAACTTCTTCAGGCTCTGCTGCACATGAAGTCAGTTCCTTTGGGAAGAGATAAGGAGCTGCTTTATAGCCTCTTCCCCCAACCCGGACAAAATCTCTGGGCCAGACTCTGGAGCTGGTGGCAGTGCGGGGGTACTGGCATGGAACCACCACCTCTCAAGTCAGGGCAAGGGTGATCAAAGCCTCCATTTCAGGATGGGACCCTGCGCAGAATAAGGAAGTCCCCATGTTTTACCTGTACTTGCCCAGGGCTTAGTTCTTTAAAACTTATTTTTGGGGAGCCTGGGTGGCTCAGTCAGTTAAGCCTCCGACTTGAGCTCAGGTCATGATCTCATGTTCGTGGGTTCAAGCCCTGCATCGGGCTCTGTGCTGACAGTTCAGAGCCTGGAGCCTGCTTCCGATTCTGTGTCTCCCTCTCTTCTCTGTCCCTCCCTGTTCATGCTCTGTCTCTCTCTGTCTCAAAAATAAATTAAACATTAAAAAATTAAAAAAAGAAAGAACCAGGAAAATAAATATTAAAAAACAACAACTTATTTTCTATCTTAAAGAAAATTTAAAAAAATTTATTTATTTTTGAGAGAGACAGGCAGAGTGCAAGTGGGGGATGGGCAGAGGGAGAGGGAGACACAGAATCCAGAGCAGGCTCCAGGCTCTTTGCTGTCAGCACAGAGTTCGACGCCGGGCTCAAACCCATGAACTGTGAGATCGTAACCTGAGCTGAAGTCAGACACTTAACCAACTGAGCCATCCAGGAGCCCCTATTTTCTGCCTTTTTATGCTAATGTTTAAGAATGCAATAAAGAGAAGCCTGCGTGGCTTAGCTGGTTAAGTGTCTGGCTTGATTTCGGCTGAGGTCATGATCTCATGGTTTGTGAGATCGAGCCCCATGTCGGACTCTATGCTGACAGAGTAGAACCTGCTTGGGATTCTCTCTCTTTCAAAGTAGATAAATAAACTTAAAAAAATCCTAAGCAGGCCCTGAACTTCATGTGTGGGGCCCAATGTGGGGCTCACACCCACAAAATGTGAGATCATGAATGACCTGAGCTGAAATCAAGAGTTGGACACCTAACTGACTAAGCTACCCAGGTACCCCTGAAACTGTATTGAGAGTTATTGTTTGAGATTAATGATGACTTTTTTCTTTTTATTCATCCCCTGTACTTATTTCCTTTGCTTTTCTTTCTGTGTAGTCTGGGATTCCAATACAATATTAAAGAAAATTAGTTTTGGTAGGCATCTTCTTCTCATTGTTGATTTTAAAGGAAATGCTTCAAATATTTCATTTTCAGTAATATTTGCAATAGATACATAATTTAATCAGTCCATAGAAATTTCTTTGCATTTGTAGTTTATTAGTAGTTTTTCTCATGAACAATCATATCAGCTAACACTTACTGAGTGTCTACAAGGTGTCCAACATTGTCCTAAACACTTCACATAGATTAGCCTCTTATGCGTTCATAGCACATCTTTGAGATAATTAGTATTTCTATTTCACCATGAGTAAACAAGTACATAAGTTAAATAATCTGTCCACACTCAGTAGTAGAACTAGAACTTGAAATCTGAAGGCCGGCTTATGAGCTTGGGGTCTTACTGACTTTTTGTGTAAGTTTCTTTATGTTGCATTCTACGCACTGAATTTTCTCATTCCTTTTTCTGCATCTGATTTGACCAAATGGTTTTTCAACTAATTTGTTAACGTGGCAAACTACATTAATAAATGTCTAAACTATTAAATCATCTTTGAATTCCTAGGATAAATTCAACTTTGTCGCATCTTTTAAAAATACACTGATGAATTTCATTTGCCAATATTTAATTTAGGATTTTTACATATATGTCCAAAAGTGAGACTGACTCACAATTTTCCTTTTTCGTGCTGGTTTGGTACCCAGGTTAGTTGAGGCATGCATTTGGTGATATTTCAATCTTCATTAACAGGCTGATAACTAGGTGGGGGTGTAGCTCAGTGGTAGAGCACATGCTTATCAGGCTGATAACTATAGTTAGCATTAACAGCTAGCCCAATAGTGTAGACTCCTAGACTATTCAGCAAGGTTCCTGACATCCAAGCAAATGCTAATAAGCAGTGGACGGAAATGTCCAGGGACATCTGGGTCATTTATTACTGAATGGAGGTCCAGGGTGGCCAAAACTGGCAAAAGAGCCTAATGTATTCTGTCCCCAAAAGTATGAGGGGGGGGGGTTGATCCTTAATCTAGTATCAATATTGATGGTTGCCTTTTGTTCAACCATATACACAGCCAAATAGAATAAAAATAGGAATCCTTTTAGTAAGTGCTTTATTTACAAAGTATCTTTTATCTCACTGAATTCACCTAGAACACTTTAAGAGCCATATCATTCCATCTTACAGATTAACCTCTATTTTATAGATTCATTAGTTAAGTGAAGATTACTTGACTAAGCTAATCAGGTGAAATTAGTTAAAAAATCACATCTATTTTTCTTTACTTCAATTACATCAAGAAAGTATGTCTTGATACTTCCAAGACTGTAGCTCCTACAGTGACAATGATTAGCATCTCGGTTGTCACTGAGAGTACCGAGAATGAAAAAACAAATTTTCAAAGGGGGACTGGAGGAGCCTCCATTTCTGTTAATGGTACAGAAATGCTCTATTTACTAGAATGTTCTCATAGAACTTTAATGTGCCTCCACTGTAGAGGTTATTAAACTATTTTTAAACAAAACATTACTGTGTCTATGCTAGTGACTAGACACTTTCTTTTTAAATTTATTTTTATTTTTAAGAATCAAGTATAATTAACATAAGGTATTATATTAATTTCAGATATACAACATAATGGTTCAACAATACCATGTATTTCTCAGGGCTCACCAACATTAAGTACAGTCTTAATCCTCTTTATTCATTTCACCCACCCCGCCATCCACCTCCCCTCTGGCAACCATCAATTTGTTCTCTGTATTTAAGAGTCTCTTTTTTTCTTTGTTCATTTATTTTGTTTCTTAAATGAGTGAAGTCATCTGGTATTTGTCTTTCTCTGACTGATGTACTTAACTTAGCATAATACCCTCTGGGTTCACCCATGTTATTGCAAATGGCAAAATCTCACTTTTTTATGGCTCAGTAATATTTCCATTTGTGCGCGCGCGCGCACACACACACACACACACACACACACACAAACACATACACACCACATCTTCTTTATCCATTCATCTACAGTGGACACTTGGGTTGCTTCCATATCTTGGCTATTATAAATAAAGCTGCAGTACACATAGGAGTGGATATTTTTGAATTAGTGTTTTTGTTTTCTGTGAGTTAAGTATATAGTAGTGGAATTACTGGATCACATGGTAATTCTATTTTTAATCTTTTGAGGAACCTCCGCATTGTTTTCCAAACTGGCTGTACTGACTGACCACGCACTTTCCTAAGCACTACACAGGGCTGGACAAGGTTGGAATAAACAAATAAAGAAAACCTTCAAATATGGTTATTAATAAGTTAGAGACATCTTACCATAATGTAGAGCTGTTTGACCTTCATTGTCCTGTAAAAGGAAATAAAGAACACATTTTAGAAGTCTAAGTTATTGCAGAAGTATGAAAGTACACAAGCCATAGCAAATATATCTGATCTACCAAAGTTCTAAAGGTTTGCCAGATGCAGTTCTTGGAGCCTCACAGGAGCTCTTGGCCAAGCTCTTCCTGGGAGAACAGGAGAATGCTGAATGGTAGCGTGTGCACTGCAGTAGCTACAGCGGTCCTAGGATAACCAGGTTGCAGATATAAAAACCAAAGGGAATCTCTTAGGATGTGGTAGTTTGATTACCCAATTAGTGGCAAAAAACCTCTGATACTGTGTATCATTTATCTTGGCTAGTATTATAATGTTTTTTCTAAGTTTATCACCAAATGTATCTGAAAAGTCTGTGATGTTTCAAAAGTTAGTAGCTTTTCAATCCTTTTTCAAATATTCATAAATTCTAGACTCATAATATTAGGTTTCCTAACCAGAGCAAATACCATAAAGAAATGTGATTCCAGGGGTGCCTGGGTGGCTCAGTCAGTTAAGTGCCTGACTCTTGATTTCGGCTTAGATCATGATCTCGTGGTTTGTGAGATTGAGATCCACTTTGGGCTCATGCTGACAGCATGGAATCTGCTTGGGATTCTCTCTCTCTCCCTCTCTCTCTCTCTCTCTCTCTCTCTCTCCTCTCTCTCAAAATGTATAACCTTAAAAAAAAAAGTGATTTCCAAGCACACAAAGTCCTAGAAGTTATTAAGTCCGAAGTTCCCATAGATAACTCCAATAGTTAATGTTTTTATTCTTTTAAAACCACGATATTCTAACTATATATACTAATTTTAGCACAGATAAGTGCGTTTTAGCAACACTGCCTCTTTTTTTTTTAATGTTTATTTATTTTTGAGAGAGAGCGGATGTGTGTGCATAGGTGGGGAAGGGGCAGAGAGAGAGGGAGACAGAATCCCAAGCAGGCTCTGTGCGGTTAGCACAGAGCCCAATGCAGGGCTTGAACCCATGAACCATGAAAGCATGACCTGAGCCAAAGTCAAGAGCCAGATACTCAACCAGCTGAGCCACCCTGATACCCCAACAATACAACATGGCCTCTTATTGAGAGTTCTCTTCCCATTTTTATTTTCTTTTTGCCTAAATTCTTTGACTACCTAGATGAACTGGATTACAATACTGCATTTCACTATATCTGATTGTTTAAATCAGGACAACCCAATAGAATAACACTAAATAATACTAAAACAGTACTAATAATGCTATATAAGGTCTGTATGGAAGAATAAATGCATGAGCATAATCAAGAAAGTGGAGGCCTAGCAATTTCACTTCTGGAAATGTATCCCCTAAGAAACATGGCCCTGTCCTCAAGTGTTCATGTTAATAAACAGCATGTCATTTGGGTCTACTATTTATCTAGCTTCTCAAGCCAGGAATGGGAGTTCCACCCTTGACTTCTCTTTTCCTCATCCTCTAGATCTAATCAATCAAAAACCCATTCTGGTTCTACTTCCAAAATAGACACCTTCATTTCTCTTGGTCTTCATTGCCTCCCCCCTAACACCCACCATAATGTTAAAATCCTGACTCCCACTACCTCAGACTGTGACCTTATTTGGAAAAATAATGGGACTTATGCGTCTGTAAAGCAAGGAACGCCAAGGATTGCCAGCAAACACAGAAGCTCGGAGAGGCAGGGTAGGTTCTCCCCTACAGGTTTCAGAAGAAGAATGGCCCTACTAACAGTAAATTCCCATTTTTCTTAAGCCACCTAGTTTGTAGCACTTTGTTATGGCAGCTCTGGCAAACTAACACTCCACACTTCAGCGCAGTCCTCCGTTACTTCTCACTGGACTGACACACGCCTTCACTTGGTGCCCCGCCCCTCCCACCGCGGCCCACGCCAGTATATTCTCCACACGGCAGTGAGTGACCTTCTCGAAAGTTAAATGAGATCACATCACTACCTTGGTTTAATATCCTTCAACGGCTTTCCATCACTCTTAAAATAAGGTACAAAACTCTTACCGTAACTTAGGACAGCAGTTCTTAAACTTTCTGGTGTCAAGGCCCTTGTATAGTAAGTCTTCAAAATTACTGAGGGCCTTAAAGAGCTTTTGCTTATGTGGTTTTAAATCTATCATATTTACCATATTAAGAACTAAAGTTGAGAAACTTAAAAATCATTACCTGTTGTAACTTAATTTTTGAAGTGAAAATATATTTTCCAAAAGAAAGGAAAACATTGAGAAGAGTGATGTTATTTTACATTTTTGCTAATCTCTTTAATGCCTGGCTAAGTAGAAAATAACTGGACATTCATAGCCTATTCAGCATTCAGTCTGTTGTGACACCATGTCATGTGGAAGCCGGAGAGGCAGGGTGGAAAATGCCACTGCGTGCTCATGAGTGAATGAGTACACAAAAGGACAAACAGTGTCGTAATGTTGTTATGAAAATAGTGTTGACTTTTTGGCCCCAGAAAAAATCAGAAGGACTCCAAGGGGTTCCCATTCCATACTTTGAGAACCATTGGGCCTAGGAAGCCCTGCCTAACTGTCTGATCTGATCCCATGAAATGCTATTCCTTCCGCTCTCCACACGGCTGGAGTCTTCCTCATCCTTCAAGTCCCAGCCTCTCTTTCATCCACATGGAGCAAGTCCACCTTCACTGCTTGCCTCAGGGAGGTCACCTCCTAGTGTTATTTTTCAGTTCAATCCCCTGGTTGTTTCTTTCATAACACTTATTACAATTTATAGCTTAAAAATGTATTTATCTGTCATCTTCATTTGATTATGGGCTCGATAAGCGTAGTCCCTTGTCTGACTTTTTGATTGTTATGCCCCTAGTACCTAGCAGAGTATCTGGGACACAGTAAACACGCAAACATTTCACTGAGTGAAAGAATAAATAAATCATGGATCTGTACACATATTTATCTACCAAGGATGTTGATGCTTACATTCATTCATTAACACATATTTACTGAGTAACTACTGTGTGCCAGGTGCTGTTCTAAGCACAGTAAATAAAAAGGCAAAAATCTCCATCTTAGTTTTGGAGGAGGGGGAAACAAAACAAACAAAGGAATTAAAATACACAAAACGTTAGATGATAATACATGACATAGAGAAAAATAAAGCAGGAAGGGATAGGGAATGCTGGAGGCAGGGTACAATGGGTTTCAGCTTAAAATAATGTAGTCAACACAGGCCTTACTGAAAAAATTAACTGGGGGTGAAAAACACGAAAATGGTGAGGGGAAAAAGCTGTATGATTATCTGGGGGGAAAGCCATAGAGGGAGGAAGACGAGCAAGGCCCTGAAATGGTCATGTGCTGGCATGTTTCAGGAACTAAAAAGGGGCCAGTGTGCGACAGCAGTAGAGTGAGCAAGTTAGACTAGTAATAGGAAATGAGGTGTGAGAACTAACAGAGGGCCACAAGGCATTTGGCCTTGTAGGCCTTTATTCTGAATTTAGTAAGAAATCACTGGAGGGTTTTAAGCAGAGGAGTAACTTGACTTCATTTATGGGTTAAGAGGATCGCCCTGCCCACGAGGCTGAGAACAGACTGAAGGGAAACAGGAAGGCCACACAGGGAGCTTATTTTAACCATTTGGGTAAGAAATGAGGGGGACTTGGGCCAAAGTGCCAGCGGAAGGCAAGGTGAGGAGTGGTCAGCCTCTGCTCATATTATGAAGGTAGAAGGGACAGGATTTGCTGATAGATTGGGTATTAGTGTAAGAAAGGAAAGAAGTTAAGGATTCCACCCAGAATTTGGCCTGAGCAACAAGGATACAATTGCCATTAACTAAGATGGGAAAGACTGGGGTCAAGGAGGCTTCAGGAGTCTGCTTTTGGACAGATTAAGTATGGGATGTCTGTCAGACATCCTAGGAATGATGTCAAGTAGGCAGTTAGATATATGGATCTGAAGTTCAAGAGAAAAGTATAGACTGGAGATATAAACTTGAGATTTGTGAGCACATATTTAGAGCCCAGAGACTGGATGAGATGACCAAAGAATTGGGTAGAGAGAGAAGTTTGAGCTCTTGGGCCTCCCCAAACAAGAGGATAGGAAAAGGGTCAACCGAAGGAACTGAGAATGGACTACTGAAGAGGAATGAACCAAAGGAATGGAGAAGGCCAAAAAGGTAGTAAGAAAATCAGAGGAGTGTAAGGTTCTGAAACATAACAGAATACAGAATTTCGATAAGGAGTAATCAGTTATGCCAAATGTTGCTGACAGCTCAGGTATGGTAAAAACTGAAAAGTGATCACTAGAGTTGGCAAAGTGGAAGCAGCGGTTTTCCTGATAAGAACTGGAAGAATGGTGGAAATGGACACCTCATGCACATGGGCCCAAGGGCTGATGGGGAAGGAGGAAGGAGAGCACAAACAGGTCTTCCACGGACTTTTGCTGTGAAGAGGAGTGAGACGGGCGGTAGTTGGACAGCTCAATGGGACAGAGATAGCAGCAATTCTTATACAGAAGAGAAGGAAAACCGATCATGCGTAAAAGGATATGTGGACTAAGATCCTTGAGTGGGATGGGATTTCACATACGCAGAGGGGCTGGCTTGGGGAGCACAGGGAGTGCACACACATTCATCGAAGGGGAGGGGGCCTATAATATAAGGGATGCAGGGAGGTGGGTAGATGTGATGGTAAGAACTTGTGGAAGTTTTTAAAAAATGACTCTTGTTTCCTCAGTTAAGTGGGAAGAAGAGTCATCAGCAGAGAAAGAAGGTGAAGAAGGAAGTGTCTAGGTTTTGAGGAGAGAAGAGGAAGTATGAAAGAGTTATCGCGCAGGGTGTGAGAGTTGATGAAGGAAGGAAACGGAGTGTGAGAGGTGGGCAGCACTGCAGGCTGGCACGCAAACGGACAGCACTTGAGATCAATGGTCATTCCTCTGAAGTGAGCACAGTTGTGGAATTTTCTCCTGGCATGTTTAGCTGTGTAGGTGCAGACAAGGAAGGGGAGGAGAATTAAACACCTATTTTCTGAAGGCCTATATATGAGGGCCACAGTGATAAATAAACCAGTTACGTTTCTGTGCTCATGGAGCTTATAATCTGGCTAACATACTACAAAAGAGAACAACACAGCATCTCAGCAGCGGCATGGCTACAGCAGGATATGCTTGTGTGACAGAACACTACGCAGCCGTCACAAATCACGTCACATTACGTATCTAAGGATAAGAGATCTACATGATAAATAAGTAAAGTAGGTTATAACACTATATACAGGATGATGCCGTTTTTTATAATCTTTTAATGTTTATTTATATTTGAGACAGAGAGAGACAGAGTGGGAGCAGGGGAGGAGCAGAGAGAGGGACACACACACACAGAATTCGAAGCAGGCTCCAGGCTCTGAGCTGTCAGCACAGAGACCAGCGTGGGGCTCGAACTCACAAACCGTGAGACCATGACCTGAGCAGAAGTCAGACACTCAACTGACTAAGCCACCCAGGTGCCCCCATTTGTGTTTTTAAAATGTGTTATCGACCTATAGAAAAAAAGATAAGAAAAACATCAAAAGTGATAAGGGGTTACCTCAAGGCTGAGATTAAAGATGACTAAAATCTTTCTCTTTACATTTATTATTTGTACTTTTACAAAATGACAATATGATTATTGATTTTTTAACAAGAAAAAGTTACCATTCCTTTGTATTTTCTCTGAATCTGAATACCATGTAAACGTTTACATATGTTTTTCAGTGATTATAATTATTACTTAGCTCTTTCCAATATAAACTGGTCAAACCAATTAAAATCATAGCTAGTTGTAAGTGGCTCTTCACAATTACAAGCATGACCGAGTTGCCGCCCATACATTTCTTGTTTGCTATGTTCCGCAGATCACCACGTCTAATCGGGGGCTTTTGCGTTCACATGCAAGGGCTGAAGTATTCTACTGTTTAGTGTAAAATGTGGAGAGTTTTGATCTTTCGAGCATGTCCGTCCAGAAATCAATTAGAGCAGGGACATGAACATAAGAACCATGACTCCAAGCACATAACTGATCAGCAAGCTGGGAACAGAAAGAAGGGAGGACAATCAGCGTGTTGTTCTAATTCTATTATCTTTCCTGTCTTCCAAGAGTACTAGAGAAAGGAATAGGCTTTAAAAAGGCATCAAGAATTTCCCTCAATTCTGAGTTGTTTGTATGTCTAAGTGCCTTGATATGTCTAAAGAATAGGTTTTGGGGTGAAACAAAGAAAGACGGTTATTTTCCTTTACTCACTAGTAATATTGCAGTCTTCAGGGACCCAAATGCAAATTCTTCTTTTATTCATCTTTTGTATGCCTAGCACATAATAAGCACTTAAGAAATGTTCAATCAATGAACTCAATGGTAATGACTCACTAATATAAAGCTTGCTCAGTTTTTAATCAGAGTTAATAATTATTTTAAATCAGCTACTATATTATAAATATTCTTCTATTATGATTATGATGCTTTAAATAAAACACAGTATCTTGTATTTGCAAAATCTTTACCTCTGCTATTCCCCTTCGTGTACTAAAGTGGAATTTATATTAAAGCAAGAATATGACTCTAGACATTTTTTCTTGGTAATTTCAAAACAGGATATAGGAAACCAAATCTTAGTCTTTATAAACATTCTGTTTTAAAATATATTACAAAGAATAAATGGAATTGAATGTCAAGAATGAGTAAGTGAAAGCTTTTACTCATCTGGTTTACAACTTATATCAGCTAATTTTTTAAAATTTAAGTTGATTAAATTTTTTGGTTGTTTCATTTCAAATGACCACACCAGAAAAGGGTTGTTTGTCATGGGTTATTTATGCCTTTCCTTTCTGTTTTAGCTTAAAACAAATGTTCAAGTTTAATAAATATGGAGTTGTTATAAACAGCAGCAAAAACAATTCCAATAAATTAAAACTGCTTATACATTTAAAATCTTTGTAAGGGATTATACATTAGGGTAAAATAAAAATACTCAGTTGAATTAAAATAAACAAAATCACATAAGAAAGTTAGAGTGGAGAAAAATTCAGTGATGCTTAAAATTCAGACTATAAAAGCACAGAAACGTGCGACCCTCCATTATATCTCCATGTCCTGTTTTCAAATCAGTAATAAAAATTCATAAGGAATATAAATGAATGACAAAATAATACACAAAATTTAAAGGCCCAGACTCTCAAATAAGAAAAGGGAAAATGTGCCCACAATCCCGTTAAGTGATTTTGTACTGTTCGTTACCTTTGAAATGGAAGAGAATCATGAACGCTTTCTTCCATCTGGTCTGCTTCTCTGTTCTGTCTCTTGATGGGACTCAAATTTCTCACCACCACTCTGAGACTGGACTCAAAGGCAGCCAGCCACTCTGCTTTCGAACTTTCACTAGAACCTTGAGTCTTCCCAATCCTTAACTAAAACTTTGTCTCTCTCATCCCCTTTTTAGTTTTTATTATTTGTGAATATGTGTTCTCTTGCTCTTTTGAAAGTGGCATAATTTAACCTATGAGACCCACCCCCAATTACTGCCATTCCTTGCATCTAGCACAAAGTTCTGCATAAAATTAAAGTGAAATAAGACTAAAGAAAAGTAAATGACTTGTAAGAAAACCAGGTATAGTTATACCTCACTAGTCCAAGGGCTTGCTGTTTAGCATTCTCAAGTACCTGGAATAGGGTCCATTATATGGAGGAAAAATGCTGATAAGGACCATATTAAATATGCTGCGGCCAGCTAGCTCACTGTATAGAAGCATTCTTCCACCTAGTTTGAGAAAGCAATGAAGGTCCAATTTGCGTATGAGCTATGAGACGTAACATGAAGCGGAAGAAAGCTGGAAAGTGAAAAGTGAAGGAAAATAAGGAGAAGAGAAATGGTCAGAGGTCCAGCAGAGCCTAATGGTAATTAGGAGGAAAGATGGGAGCAGCAGCCAGCAGAAATGAGAAGCTGTGACAGAGGTGGCAACTTGCAGACATTGTAGACGGTGGAGAATAGCTAGCCATAAAGTGGGCTGGGCTGCGTGCCAACCAGTAGATTTTAGTAATCTCAAGAGAGAAAGAGAAGCTTTTTAGCCCCATGCTTCACACTGTCTATAAATGCCCATGGTATAGTACAACAATTTAAGAAGGAGGCAATACAGTATAGAATATATGTTAGAAAAAAAATTTTTTATAGAAAATCAACTAAAATATAAAAAGCAGAATATAACTGTTCAGGTATTTGAAACCTACACTAATCTAAAATGTTTAACTTTCCAATGCTAGGTAGTTATGAGTTTCTTAGCGTAAGGAAAGGAAGAGAAGCAAACACTGGCTGAATACCTACCATATGCCGAAAGTTTTATAAACACTTCTTTTGATCTCTCACAACAACCCTATTACATAACCATTATTATTCCCATTTCCAGTAAAATAAGGCTCAAAGAGAGTATATATAACTTGCCCAAGGTTCCAGTCCAAGGGGTTTGTGGGTTTGAGCCCTAAGTTGAGCTCTGGGCTGACAGCTAGCTCAAAGCCTGGAGCCTGTCATCAGACTCTGTGTCTCCCTCTCTCTCTGACCCTCCCCTGCTCATGCTGTCTCTCTCTCTCAAAAATAAATAAATAAATAAAATTTTAAAAAAGCATTAAAAAATATACATTTTTTTACTTTTGCAAGTTAAAGATACCAGGTAACTGAAGTTATAGTCTTATAGCACACTTGTTTAATTCCTATTAACCATCATCACATTCAGTGGTGAATACTCCTCAGGATTATACACTTATTTCTCCTTCTTCTCAGTTGACTGCTGTACCTTTTCAAGTATGCATATTTCGAGAAGCTGTTAGCTTATTTTAAAAAATTAACTTTCTGGGGCACCTGGGTGGCTTGGTCAGTTAAGCATCTGGCTTCGGCTCAGGTCATGATCTCACGGTTCGTGGGTTTGAGCCCCATGTCAGGCTCTGTGCTGATAGCTAGCTCAGAGCCTGGAGCCTGCTTCAGAATCTGTATCTCCCTCTCTCTCTGACCCTCCCCTGCTCGTGCGCGCTCTCTCTCTGTCTCTTAAAAATAAATAAAAAACATAAAAAAATTAACTTTCTAAGCTGGTCTAGCATACGTAAGGTATGAAAGATATCAGGGCCAAGCTGCTTTCGCTTCTGAAGGGTGTTCTGTTTACAGCATTACTGTTTCTAGAATATTATACATGAAAAACTCAATATACCTCAATCTGTTCTATTCTAAACCCCCTGTGTGGTAAATAACCACACATAGAGCAAAGAAACCCAAGAAATGATTATTTCCGATCATACTTATGCATACTATACTTCCACAATGAAAATTTCACAGTCTGCTAGGTCAAGAAAACAGTTCCCCATCCACAGAGGGTGCTATGAAATAGGCACTTTCATTTGTTGTTGGTAAGAGCATAAGCGTAACACTCAGGAAATGTTCACTGCCTCCGATTTAGCATCTCTAGAATCTATCTCAAAAAAACACTTCAAATATTTTAAAAGCTTTGGGGGAAAAAAGAGCTCATTCTAGTGTCATCTAGAATAGCAAGGAACTGGGAACAATTTAATGCTCAACAGGATGGGAGAAGTTAATACATTGGTTGAGCGGATTATTAACAGATAAATGTTAAGATTCTGTACTAAGGACCAAATAGTCATGAACTACAGGGTGGAGGAAATATCTTAGACAAGTATAAATTGAAGACATGGGTCTTTAGCAGGAATAAGTTCACTCAGTTTGATGTAGCTACTCAAAAAAATTCTATTTCATGGGGTGGCTGGGTGACTCAGTCAGTAGAGTGTCCAGCTTTTGGCTCAGTTCATGATCTTGCAGTTTGTGGATTTGAGCCCCGCATCAGGCTCTGTGCTGACAGCTAGCTCAGAGCCTGGAGCCTGTCTTCAGATTCTGTGTCTCCCTCTCTCTCTGACCCTCCCCTTATCATGCTGTCTCCCTCTCTCTGTCTCTCTCAAAAATAAATAAAAAACATTAATAAATTATATTTTAGAAATGTATTAAGAGTTGGGACAATGTTAAAATGAGGAAAGTGACAGTCCCTGTGGTCGGCAGAATTTTATGATGATTTCTGATGACCCATGCCCTTGTATACAAGCCCCTCCCCTTGAGCATCACTAGGACCTGTGAATACTACTTCCACAGTGGAAGGCAGGGATGTCACAGAAAGAGTTAACCTTCAAGCCAACAGCCATGTTGGCCAGGCTGTAAACTGCCTATGGAGAGAGGGAAGGCCTCCAGCCGAGGGATGGCCTCAGTCCAACAACCACAAGTAACTAAATTCTGCCAATAATCTGAATTAGTCTGGAAGACAATACCAAGTTCCAGATGATGGCTGACACTCTGAGTGCAGCTTTGAGACACCCTGAGAAGACCCAAATAAGCCATGCCCCAACTCCTGAACTATGGAGCCCATGAGATAATAAACATGGATTGATTTAAGCTACTGAATTTGTGGTAACAGGTTATGCAGCAATTAAAAACAACAACAACAACAACAACAACAACAACAACAACAACAACACAGTGTGATTCTCTGGGTTAGATGACTCCTACAGTGTTAGTAGTATTGAATCTGGGTGAAAAACGTTGTGAAAGGCATATACAAAGAGCCTGAAAAAGGTTTTAATTGGCTGGTACAGTGATTTTTGAATTGTTTCATGTTAGGCATGAAAGAGAAAATATCTGCAAACAGAGGAATTGAGTTTGCTTCAACATGGCTACAAGTGTAGAACTAGGAAGAAAGTGAGAACATTCTAGGGAGTCAGATACTTAATTTTCTAACAGAAAGATGTTTCCAAACATAAAACAGTTGGTTTAATAGCCATTGAATCCCTTATCCCTGGAAGTTTCAAGCTTAGAAAGATGACTGATTAGTAGGCTTAGTATAGAGAGAATCTGAGCATTTCTAGATGATATGGTTAGTAACTTTTAAAGACTGCCTCTTTCTTAAATATTTGTGTCTTTAAATACTGTCTTTTTTTAAGTTTATTTATTTTGAGAGACAGAGAGAGAGAAGGCAAGAGAACTTGCAAGAGAGCTGGGGAGAGGCAGAGAGAGAGAGAGAGAGGGAGAGGGAGAGAGGGAATCCCAATAGAAAGAGAAAGAATCTCTATCTCATGAACTGTGAAATCATGACCTGACCCAGGATCAAGAGTCCGACACTCAAACTACTGAGCCAACCAGGCGCCTCAAGAGGTACTTTCTATTAGAGCATGAAAATTTGCTGCCTGGTATACTATAAGCAGCCAGTAAACATTTGTTGAATGAATAAATGCACAAACAAAAAACTAACAAACAAAAAGGATGGAAATATTAACACGGTAAGACTTAGTTACCTTTCAATTTGGGGGGCGGATCGATTAAAAAAAACCTTGATGATAGAGGGCAGCTGTCTCTGGGAGAAAGGCCAGTGTCTTTCTCTAGCAAATACAACCACACAGGGAAACTGAAGGAGCTCCAACTGTGGGCTGAAGATTGGGTTTCAGTCTTGGTACCACACTCCCACACTCTGGGTCAAGAAGATGAAATGAAATGACTACTGCAGGTTGTGGGAGAGGCATGTTAAGGCAGGAAATGTAGGATCAGGATTGAGAAATTCAGGATGTCTAGAGGGATGCCTGAGGGCCTCAGCAGGGCAAGTGTCTGACTCTTGATTTCAGCTCAGATCATGATCTCACAGTTTGTGGGATGGGGCTCCATTTCAGGATCTGCACTGACAGCACACAGCCTGCTTGGGATTCTCTCTCTCCTTCTCTCTCTGCCCCTCTCCCACTCCGCGCTCTCTTTCTCCCTCTCTCTCTTTCTCAAAATAAATAAACATAAAAAAAATGAATGATCTAGAGAAATTTCAGAATTTGAAGTCTTAAAGAGTCATGACCCAAGATGTCTGTACGAGTAAGTTAACACAGAGCACAGACGCATTTGCTGGGGCTGAGAGGTTTCACAAACTGAGACCACGACAGTTTCAACGTGAACACTGAAATGTCTGAATAAAACATGGGATAGAATGACGACAGAAATTGTGAAATATTTTTACCTGTTCCATTAATTAAAAACTTTAGTCCAAAAGCTATTAATTTCTAAAAAATATATATTTTTTGGATATACAAATATTGCTTATTTTTTGTCAGCTATAATAGTCCATAGCCTTCTAAACATTTACTTTCTACATTTATTGGGCTGCCTTTACTAAATGAAAGACTTATTGAACAACACATCCAACAAATAAAATCCAAATAAGCTTGCTCATTGCTCTTATAATTTTCCTTTTCCTTTTTTTTAGTTCTCAAGTTAATAGAACAAAATGTATTAGGGATCAAGAATATACTTGAAAATTACCTTTGTTCACTAAGAAGGCTGGTTTTTTAAATATCATTTATAGGTGAAGAGGCAAAATTTCCTGAGATTTTTATTTGCTTTAGGACATTACAAGAGCAATGTCACTCCCACTTAACAAAATATTTTATACTTTTAATCTAATTTTAGTTAATTCATTTCTTCTATGTGAAGTCAGCTTTTAAAAATGGGTTTCATTCTTCAGTTACTGATGAGGCTTTTTGGGGTTCATACCCTCTCATTTATTAGTGGGCCTTTCTTTCATCTCATTTTCTCCTGAAATAAAACCACTTTCCATTCTTTTTTAGCTTCTCTTTTCATCTCTCACAAACTTTTATTAATACTTCAGATTCTCTTCAGCTTTTCCTCTGAATGTCACTGTAAAATTGACTTTTTTTTGAAGTCTTTAAGCTATCGTAAAATCGTATCAAATACTTTTCTACTGGCATTCTCCTCAACTCCCCATTCTCTCTCCCCAACAACTGAACATATGACCCCAGCCTATATGATAATACACAGTGCAACTACAGATGTTTCAACCCTCTTCAGTGAGGCCTCATTTTAATGTTTCCTTCCAGCACTCCTTAACCCAGTCCTTTTGGTACCTGGGAAACGTATTCCTATCTTCCTTTATCAATTCATATCTAAATTAATACAATGGCATCTTCACTGTGGACCCCCTATTGCCTTTCTCCTTAATAACAGTACACTGTCCCTAGATTAAACATTCTTAAAAAACCTACTGTTGCTCCTTTTTAAAACACACACACACACACACACACACACACACACACACACACACACACACGCCCCTAATCCATGGGGTCTGGCTCTACTTTATCCATTCATTCTTCTTTACAAACACCTACCTCTGTCCCTATGTCCATGGCCATCAACTTATTACCTGGCATTTACAGTTCATGACAGGCCACAATTCCCGTTTGAAGAAATCTCTGACTACTGTGGCTCTTACCAATCTCTCCTCTACCTCCCCCCATACCTCTCAAAAGTACTTTCAGAGTTTCTCTCATTATAGCACTTGATTATAATCTGGTTGTAACTGTTCTTATTTTTTAATGTGTTTTTTATTGTCTCAACAGTAAGCAACCTGAGGCCTGGGGCCATACTTCTTTTGTGTCCTCTAATGTCTCGTAGCATCTAGGCCACGGAGTAAGTAATTAACAAAAACATTGGCTATTGGGGTACATGTGCTCCTATGGTATATATTCACGATGGAGTACTACATGGCAATGAGAGGGAGTGACATATGGCCCTTTGTAGGAAAATGGATGGACCTTGAGGGTGTCATGCTGAGTGAAGTAAGCCAGGCAGAGAAAGACAGAAACCATATGTTTGCACTCATAGGTCCAGCAGGAAAACAAGAGAGACCTAATGGAGAACCAGGGGGAGCGGAGGAGGGAGAGAGAGTTGGGGAGAGAGAGGGATGCAGAACTTGAGAGACTATTGAATGCTGAGAATGAACTGAGGGTTGAAGGGGAAGGGGGATGGGGGAAAAGAGGTGGTGGTGATGGTGGAGGGCACTTAAGGGGAAGAGCACTGGGTGTTGTATGGAAAACAATTTGACAATAAAATATTATGGGAAAAAAAACATTGGAGTTAAACGTAATGAGCTCAGCATTGTTTTCCTATGTTTGTATTGTGTTTATTCCTATGGTAGTCTGTGTACTAAATTTCTAGTAATAACTCTCTTACCCATGATAAACTATTCTATGAAATAGAACATAGATGACTTGCACATATCTATTTCCATACAAAACTGAAAATAACAAAGGTGTCTCAATTTAGACATCTCTGTTACAGTCTATGGCTTACATTATGTTATCAGGCATCCCTTAAATCTGGGTGTTTTGTCAGTTATCTGCTGATTATTAAAACTTCCTGATAATGCAACATTACTTCACACTCACTAAGATGTCTATTGTAAAAACAGAAAATAATAAATGTTTTGGCAAGGATGTAGCAAAACTGGAAACATCGTGCACTGCTGGAGGGAACAGAAAATGGTGCAGCTGCTGTAGCATCCTCACAAAATAAAACAATTACTATTTGATCCAGCAATTTCACTGCTGGGTATGTGCCCCAAAGGAATGAAAATGTACTCGAATAGATTGTTTGTACACCAATGCTCATAGCAGCATTATTCACAATAGTCCCAAAGCAGAAACAACCTAAATGTCCATCAACAGATGAATGGATAAACAAAATGTGGTATATACATACAATGGAATACTATTCAGCCTTAAAAATAAATGAAATTCTGACACATGCTATATCATGAATTAACCCTGAAGACAGTATGCCAAATGAAATGAACCAGCACAGAAGGCCAAATATGGAAAATAGCTCCAAATATATGAGGTTTCTATAGTAGTCAGATTCATATGAGACAGAAAGTAGGATGGTGGTTTGCTAGGGCTGGGAGGATAATATGGAGAGTTAATGTCTAATGGGACAGACTTTCAGCTAAGGAAGATGAAAAAGTTCTGAAGATGGATGGTGATGATAAAAGCACTATGATGTGAATATACTTAATGCTATTGAACTTAAAAATAGCTTAAAATGGTTAATTTTGTGTTATGGACATTTAAATAATTTTTTTTCTGATAATATTTAACCCACAAAGCCCAATAAATTTGATGTTTTTATTCCTTCCCCTCTGTTTACTTTATTCTTTTTTTTTTTACTTTTTATTTTGAAGAGCCACTTTTATGAGTTCAAGCTTTCTCTCAAATTTGGCTTAGTTCTGAAATGTCTAGATTGATAGAAGTGGAATGAAACTCTAGTGGCCTTGTTGTCTTTTGCTACACAGGGAAATACTTCAAGATGCTTGAGAATAAGCTGTGCCCGTAACCTTTAGTAGTTGACTTCAGGTTTGTTTTATTTAACTACAGGCATACCTTGGAGACATTAAGGGTTCAGTTCCAGACCACTACAATAAAGCAATAAGGCAAGCCAAAAGAATTTTTAGTTTCCCAGTGCACATAAAAGTAATACTTACACTGTAGCCTATTAAGTTGTGCAATTTCATTATGTCTAAAAAAGAATGTAAACACTTTAATTTAAAACTACTTGATTGCTAAAAAAAATGTTAACCATCAGCTGAGCTTTCAGTGAGCTATACTCTTTCTGTTGGTGGCGAGTCTCACCTTGATGCTGACGGCTGCTGACTGATCAAGGTGGTGGTTGCTGAAGGCAGGGATGGCTGAGGCAATTTCTTAAAATAAGACAACAGTGACATTTGCCCCACTGACTCCTTTCATGAGTGATTCCTCTGTAGCATGCAATGCTGTTTGATAGTATTTTACCCACAGAATGTCTTCCGACCCCGCCATTGCTTTATGAACTGTTTATGTATTATTGTAAATATTTGGTTGTCATTTCAACAGTCTTCACAGTATTTTCATCAGTAGACTCCATCTCAAGAAATCACACTCTGCTCATCGATAAGAAGCAGCTTCTCATCCATTTAAGTTTTATCATGAGATTTGCAGCAATTCAGTCCCATCTTCAGGCTCCACTTCTAACTGTAGTTCTCTTCCTATTTCCACCACATCTACAGTCACTTCCTCCACTGAAGTCTCGAACCCCTCAAAGTCATCTCTGAGGGTTGGAATCACTTCTTCCAAACTCCAGTTAAAATTATATTTGCACCTCTTCCCATGAATGTTCTCAATGGCATCTAGAATAAGAAATCTTTTCCAGAAGGTTTTCAACTTACTCTGACCAGATCCATTGGAGGAATCACTATCTATGGCAGCTACAGCCTTATGAAATGTTATTTCTTAAATAACAAGACTTGGAAGTAGAAATTACTCCTTGATTCACGGGCTGCAGAATGGATGTTGTGTTATTAGGCATGACAACAACATTAATCTCGTTTGCCTCCATCAAGAGCTCTTGAGTGACCAGGTATTTTGAAAGGAATCTTTTTCTGAGCAGTAGGTCTCAACAGTGGGCTTAAAATATTCAGTAAACCATGTTGTAAATAGGTGTGCTGTCATCCAGGCTTTGTCGTTCCATAAAGAGCATAGGCATAGATGTAGCATAATTCTTAAGGGCCTCAGGATGTTTGGAATGGTAAATGAGCACTGGCCTCAATACAGTCACCAGCTGCATTAGATCCTAACAAGACAGTCCAGCCTACACTTTGAAGCTTTGAAGCCAGGCATTGTCTTCTTGTCTCTAATTCTAAAAGTCCTAGACGGCATCTTCTTTGATTACAAAGCTATTGTGTCTACTCTGAAAAATCTGATTAGTGTTGCTACTACATTCATTTTCTTTGCTGGATCTTCTGGATAACTTGCTGCAGCTTCTATACCAGAACCTGCCGCTCCGCCTCACACTTTGATGTTATGGAGACGGCTTCTTTCCTTAAACCTCAGGAGCCAACCTCTGCTGGCTGAGACTTGACTTCTGCAGCTTCCTCACCTCTCTCAGCCTGAATAGAACTGAAGAGAGTGAGGGTCTGCTCCAGATTGAGCCTTGGCTTAAGGGAAGGTTGCACCTGGTCTGATCTTTCCAGGCCACTCAAAACTTTCTCTGTATCGGCAGGAGGGCTGTTTTGATTTATCATTTGTGTGTTCAGCAGAGGAACGCTTTTAATTTCCTTCAAGAACTTTTTCTTCACATTCACAACCTGGCTGTTTGGCACAAGAGATCTAACTCTTGGTCTATCTCAGCTTTCACCATGCTCTCTTCACTAAGCTTAATCATTTGTAGTTTTTGATTTAAAGTGTTGTGACTGTGTGAGATGTGGGACTATTCCTTTCACTTTAACATTTAGGGCCATTGTAGGATAATTGGTTGGCGTAATTTCAATATTGTTGGGTCCCAGGAAATAGGGAAGCCCAAGGAGAGGGAGAGAGATGGGGAAACAGCCAGTCAGCGAGGCAGTTAGAACACATGCAACATTTATTAAGTTTGCCGTTGTATATGGGCGTGGTTTATGGAATCCCCAGTTATAAGAGTAACATCAAAGATCACTGGCCACAGATCACCACAATGAATGTAATAATAATGAAAAGCCAAAATATGACACGGAGACACAAAGTGAGCAAAAGCTGTTGGGAAAATTGCACTGACAGACTTGTTTGATGCCACAAACCTTCAATCTGTAAGAAATGCAGTATCTGCAAAGTGTGGTAAAAAAAAAAAAAAGGGCAACAAAACAGGGTAGGCCTGGCCTGTGAAGCTATTCTACAATTCCATTAGATTTACTAGAGGCACGTCTGTGACTTTTTGGCTTTAAAGTGATCTGTGCTGCTGGTTGGTACTAGCAGCAAAGCCTTGGTAAAATGGCCTTAATTTTTTACAATTCTATTCAATAAGCCATCTTATATTTGTATGTGTATTTGTTATTGTTTGCTTATATTCATAATTAACATAGGGACTAATAATATTTTGAAAGAAAAACATTTTCATGCCATTTTTGCGTGACAGAAACTATGCTAGGTCTTTTCACATATATAATTTAATCCCCACAGAAACCATCTGAAGTACATTATATAAACTTTACAAAAGTGGAAATGAGGTTCAGAGAGGTTCAATAATTTGCCTAAGTCATATAATATGTAAGCAGTGTAATACTAATTTGAACCTGGATCTTTCTGACCCCAAAACCCACCTGGGAATGTCTAATATGCTATTAGAAAATAGAGATCCAGAGTTCAGAAGAGAGGTCTGTGCTAGAGATAGAAATTTGAAAACATCAGACCAGAAGGAAACTGGAATCACAGATGTTAATGGAACAGTCTACAGAAAATATATATAGAGGTGGGGTGAGAGTGGAGCCTGCTTTTTAAAAAGAGCAGACAGAAGAAAACGAAGCCGATGAGGAATGATCCAAAAAGAGTAGTGGAAGGTGGCACCTGGGTGGCTCAGTTGGATGAGCATCAACCCTTGATTTCAGCTCAAGTCATGATCTCACGGTCTGTGGGTTCAGTCCTGCATCAGGCATCACACTAACAGTGTGGAGCCTGCTTGGGATCCTCTCTCTCTTCCCTTCTCTCTGCCTCTCCCTTGCTCATGTTCTCACTCGCTCTCAAAATAAATAAACATTTAAAAAGTTAGCCTGAAGCCAAAGGAAGAGAGTTTCAATGAAAGAGTGGCCAGTAGTATAAAAAGGTCTAGGAGGTAAGCCAAAGTATCACTTCCTCTGAGAAGCAGGAGGCAGGGACAAATGGTTTTCTATGCTATGACAGCCACATCTCTTCATGCACATTTCTTTTGCTTTCTTTCTTTTTTTTTTTTAAGTAGGCTTCATACCCAGTGCAGGCCCAATGTGGGGACTTGAACTCAGGATCCTGAGATCAAGACCTGAGCTGAGATCAAGACTCCTAAGATCAGGAGTCAGACACTTAACAGAGACTGAGCCACCCAGGTGCCCCCCTTCATGTGCATTTCTATGATGGCAGTCATCCCATTGTGTCATGTGTGCCTGTGATATTCCAGGCTGAAGCGCGTTACACCATGGAAAGGGTTCGGTCAGTCATGTAACTACCTACTGGGTCTAGATGAGAGCCTACTATAGCACATGCTTAAAAACTTACTGAATCAATGAGCCCAAGGCTACTTAAACCTAGGAGGTAGTATTAAACAGGGCAGAAAGTGGAGTCTCCGCCTTACGTTCAGAAGAAAAGACTCTGGCTGGCAGTCCAAATTCCTGGATGTGAGGCTCTGCTCTAGCTAACTTCTTAGGCTTCCTGAATGTCATTCACCTGACAGAACCTTTTCTGCCTGGCTGGATTCCTGGTTCTGATCTTCATGGCCAGGATTGCCCTATTTTATCTGTAGTTTTAAATGCAAGATAGAGATGCTAAATATTCCAAAGTAATATTGGATACTGAATGGCTGGGCAAGGGAAAAGATTCTCTAACAGGAAACAAGTCTTAAATACTGGTAACTGTGACAGTAATTATACTCACTGGCCTTACTAATTCTACCAGAATGTTACTGTCCTTTCTACCCACAAAGGCATATACACTTATATGTAATACACATTTCATAATGGAACACAGATATTGAATTCTAATGATTTTTATTATGAATAATACTATGTATATTTCTATTTTAAATTATTTATATTGGGGTGGCTGGGTGGCTCAGTTAAGTGTCCAACTTCAGCTCAGGCCAAGATCTCAGAGTCTGTGAGTTTAAGCCCTGCATTGGGCTCTGTGCTGACAGCTCAGCCTGATTTGGATTCTGTGTCTCCCTCTCTTTGTCCTTTCTCCACTTATGCTCATTGGCTCTCTCTCTCAAAAATAAGCATGAAAAAACATTTTAATTATTTATATTTAACTGTACAGTACCTATTATGTTTTAGAGTTTCTAGCAGGCCAAAGTGTTTTCCTTAGCGGACTTGGATTGATCCTCACCCTCTACACAAACATCTTTCTCTGCTCTACTCAACTTTAAGGTAAAAGTTATATTAAACTTCATTGTATCTGAGGCCAGATAATCAGTATTTTTCTAAAACTGTGATTATTCTATGTGCTAGAAAAATCCTAATGATTAAGCAGAGATTTCCTTCAATGGGGAACAGCATTTAAAACTGTGACCATAGTGTCCTGGGAATTAGAGGCTTGCCTTATTTTACTCAAAAGATTTATTCCTGAAAAGTCAAGAGCCCTTCAAATCATTCTTTCAATGCAACAGAGAATTACAGCACTTGTTGATAAATCCCTTTGAGCAGTATCTTTTTACACCTGATCTTGGCCAAAAGGCTGAGAAGTGACAGTAGTATCTTTTTATAGGGTAACTATCCTTATCAGTTTGGTAAGGCAAAGTGGTGCAGTACTATAATTCTCAACCTTTAAATATTCATATCCCCTTCAGATAAACATAAAGATTGTAAGCCTTTAAGCATTTTTCTAAAAAACTTTTCACACATACACACAAATAGAAAATACGCTCTTCCATGTACCCATTTTCCAGGTGTAATAATTGTAATGATTTTGCTGTTTGATTCACAAACATATTCCTTTTTTCTTACTCAAATAATTTAAAGAAATTCCAGATAGTATCCCATTTCCCCTTATACATCTCAATATGAAACTCTAAAAAACATGGGGATGTACTTCTAAAATCACCACAGCAAAGTTTCCTCATTGTTTTAAAACTGCATTTTTTACAGTCGGTTTGTAGGAATGAGGATCCAAACAAGATTACGGGTTACATTTGATTGTTTGATCTCTCAAGTAATTTTCTACCCAGATCTGATCTCATCTTTTTAAGTGCCACTGACGTGTCACAGAGTTAGCTGTTCACCAGAATATCCCACAGTTTAGATTTGTCAATTTCCTTACTCTTGATGTCATTCACAACCTGATCACATGTATTTTTTTAATTAGGTTTTATTAGATTTGGGTTCAACATGTTTTGGTAAGAGTACTTCCTAAGTAGCACTCTGTGCTTCCTCCTGAAAAGGGACCTTGAAGAGCAGATGGTATTTGAGAGGACTGGAACGGATGTGTGACAGGGGATGGGTGGGCGTTACAGGCATGAAAACAGGAGCAAAGGCACAGGTGGCAATAGGTAAGTAAGTGATGTGTTCAAGGGAAGAAACTATGCCTGCTAGTTTCAATGCTGTCACAGCACTGTGACACACACTGTACACACAGGTCCCATCGACTCGCCCTGCTGAATCAGCATTTCAAAGGATGTAGGCTCAGATATCTTTATTTTCTCAAAAGTTCCTAAGGAAATTAGGATGCTTTGCTAGGCCTGAGACTCACTGGGCTGGAGAAGAGCGCTCATATAAGGAGTCTGTTCTTGGTATGTCCAGCTCGTTCCTGTTTCAGGGATTTCAGGCATGACTTACAGCCAATTCTGTCCACTGAAGTCTCAGTTTAACTACTCCCCCCTCAGTAAAGTTCTCCTTGATTCCTCTGTTCAAAGCCCCCAATGTGCTTTATTTCTTAGCACCTGTCTGATACTGTTTTACTTGTTTGTTTTTGGTATGTTTCTCTCACTATAATGTACGTTCCCAAAGAGTACGGACCTTGCCTGTCTTGTTTACTGTGGTAATTCCAATGGTTAGGAGAGGCTTGGGCATGTAAAAGATGTATGCTAAGTATTCACAGAATGGATGGATAAATTTGGCAGAGCTAACTTTTTTTTTTTTTTTGGAACACTTGTATGTAATGTAGATGGGAAACAATAAAACTATCCTTTAAAGCTTGTCTTCATTGAGATAGAGAGAGTAAATGCCTTCTTTGAGAATTTCTCTATGCCATTTTGTATATTTTCTTTATGATTGCTGGGCCACCTTGCTGTTTAAATGGAAAAGTTTGGGACAGCATTTCACAGAAAATAACTACAACTCTGAACATCTATCTAATCAGTTCAATAATAATTTCCAAATGTACTTAATGGACTATTAAATCAGTAATTAGAAATCAAATTTTGCTACGCTGCAAAAGATGTCAAAATTATGTATGCTCAGACTAAGATATTTTAAAATTAAAATTTTATTTAATTAGCATTCCTCAGAGACATATTTTAAAATTAGAATTTTATTTAATTAGTATTCCCATAATTTATATTAAAATTTATTTGTACGTTGCTGACTTATAAAAATATAGGCAGGGCAGGGTAAATATACAGAAATTGCTCATGGAGGTTAACAGAATTCAAAGACCTAAACCAACCAAAAAAAAAAAATGGAGGCCCAGCAGAAAAAATGATTTAGGGTTTAAGGAGTAGCAAAACATATGAATAAAGTGAAAAAAGCTTTTATATAAGCTATTTTGTGGGATGTTTGAAAACATTCCTTCCTTTCACCCACACTTTTGTGAGTTAAAGTTAATGGATTTCTATTGCATTCCTGTTGTCACTATTGCCAAATGCTTTCCTATGGATGAGGCAGATACCTGGTTGTTTAAGGAGCAGGATAAATGGGCCAAGACAGCTTTCCCTATCCCCAATGCACCAGGGAACATTCGAGAATTCCACCTGACATGAGGACAGCACTGTGCTCTTAAACAATCTGCAGTTTGATCCGATTGTTCCCCAGTGGGGGAGGTAGGCCACAGCTCACTCAAGAGTCATTGATTGGATTAACAGCCTAATTCCCAACAGATGAATAGAATACTGATGTCTTGTCAGCCCAGATCACAAAAGGAAAACACAATCTGCTTCTACAGCTCAGAGATTTAACCCTCTATTTGCCCTGAAGCTCCAATCTCTGTTTTTAGTACTGTAATTTCTTCAGAACTATTTGCCTATAAACATTATCAAATGGTGGTTTTATCACCAACCACATACTTTCATTCTTTTTTAGAGTAATTTTAGAAAATATTTAAAACCATGGAAAAATTTTTCTCTCAGTGTCATTGCCTATGTAGGTCCTGCTACCTAAATTCTTTTCTGGTTTCCTAAGGAAATAATAAATAAACTGCTTTCTTTGGGGGGGGGGGTGTTCATAAAATAGTACATAGCGTATGGGGAAAAAAAAGTAACAAAATCCAAACATTCAAAGATAAAACTATTTTGAGTTATTTTCCTGGAATAAGCAACTGATTTTATTAAGGGGAATGAACGACTGCATTAAGAGGAACAGAGTCTCAAATGTTAGCTTTAGTTTATTCTCCTACTCAAACTCTCCCTCCCAGCCCTACTGTAACTTAATAATTTTTGTGTGTGGCTCTACAATAATCAAATAAAAAAATCTTATTTCTGATATAGGTTTGTTAAAAATAAGAACAAAAGACTTCATTCAAGTTACCTATTAGAACTGAATAAACAGTCAGTTGAGAATAAATACAGTGATGGCGGTGGCT
The DNA here is from genome assembly GCF_006229205.1 of Suricata suricatta. Taxonomy (NCBI): domain Eukaryota; kingdom Metazoa; phylum Chordata; class Mammalia; order Carnivora; family Herpestidae; genus Suricata; species Suricata suricatta. The sequence continues at coordinate 135,440,214 of NC_043702.1, read as the reverse complement.
AATCTGTTTACTGTACTAAGCAATTTATAGGTGTTCTTATTAAATTCACCCAACAACCTTAGGGAGACTCTCATTTCATAAATGAAGAAACTGATGCTTAGTTAGTTTAAGTAACTTTGAGGTCACATGATTTGTCAGTGGCAGAGCCTGAACTTAAATGAAGTCTCTGGTTCCAATGAAGAGCTCATGCTCTTCAACACTACTGGGACTTTATGGGTTTCTCTGTATGTTTTCATATTTATACAGAGGCTTTTCAGTATTCTGAGGTGGTAAGATTAAGACTCAGCCATCTCTTAGAATATGTTATTATTCTTTTTGTAAAACATCTATATGTCTACAAATGTCCTCTACTGGCTTTTCTTTTTTCTTTAGGACTTTTTTTTTTCAAGGATTTCATGATAGCCACCTAAAATTCTCCATGTCCAAAGAGAAATCTTTTTTGCCTATGACTTTGGAATAATATTCAACTTCCATCCTTTTTCTTTGTCTTTCATATTGTCTTTCATCAAGTGAAGTTGATTGAATTCTCTTCCGCAACCTATCTCTGCTTCTTTCTTTTTCCACAGTAATGGATTCTATCCAGGTCCTAACCTCCTAATCCACTAATTCCTACAAGAGCCTCCCTAATAATTTATCTGGTCGCCTGTCCCTCTTGCAAGCACTGTCCTAAGCATGTTATTCTTCTATTTAAAACTTTGAAACATATTCTAATTGTCTTCAAGTCAGATAAGAATTTCTAACTAAGGATTTCCCTAGCTCTGAACAGAATTTGGCATACTGTGATGGTTTTAAAAATTAACACTGTGTATGTAGGAAGTTTAGATCAGTGCAAATATGAGAATATATTATACAATGAATATCGATTGTTTATATTATTAGTACTATAATATGACATTAGAATATAATCTAATTCCTTATGGTAATACATATTTCCATAATAGCCATCATATCAAAGGCCATTTAAAAAATAAAAAGTATAGGGAAGAGAACATATTTTTTGGAAAGAGACAAGAGAAAAGCTCAACTAATACCAATTAAAAATACTCACACAATATGAGTGTAAAAGATCTTTATACTACCTAGTGTCTCACAGAGCTTTCTTAATTCAGACAGGTTTCTCTTTCAAGAAAACAAAAATTTATACTTGCATCTTATTTTACAGAACACTGTCATATAGACCAACTTATTTGAAACTAACATCATGAAGTAAGTAGGACAGACATTAGTAGCTCCATTTTATAAATAAGGAAATTCAAGTTAAGGTTAAATGACTTGCCCAAAGTGGTATGGTAAATCAAACAGCGGAATTAGGATTTAAACTTATATCCAATACACAAATGGAATAAATTAAGAAATGGCAAGTTTTGGAATTTCAATGTTTAATTCCTACTTTTAGACCACAAGTAACAGTTATCATCGAAGGTGAATAATAAAACATCAGCTACTAGTATTTTGGCCAACATCCCTCCTCCATCTCCAAATATGTTGTCAATGTTCACTCAGTTAATCATGAAAAAATACAACTGAGAAAGGACAGTCTCAATAACTAAAAATAACTTTATACTGAAATAAAAGAATCTAAAATAAAGTGTTTAGAAGGTACAAATATCACAAACACATTCTGAATGAAGGCAGGTCCTATTAGAGGTTCTGTAGAAGCTGGAAGACCTTCAGGAGGATGACCCCCAAAGAATCCCTTTCCCCCATATCTGAAAGAAGGGCAAGACAGCATATGAGGAAGCAGAACTCCTTCCCTGCATGTTCAACACACAGGAGCATTACCCTGGTGGCCAGAGACCCGATGCTCTACTGCCACGGATAACAGCTCATAAGCTCTTGAAAGTTCTGTTCCTTCATACTGGGTGAATCTTGAGTTCAGAGGAAATTTGTACAGCCCTCAATAACGAAAGCTAGGGAGGTGGCAATCTTTGCTCTGGGTGCCCTGGTTACGTGTAGTATCAGCTGACCATGCTGGAAACCGTGGCAGGCATGTCTACTAACCCATCTTAAAAAAATATCCTGAAAGGCCTACTGTTTTTAATACTACACAGAGGTTTCCATGTTTTACATGTCTACAGCTTTAGATTCCTATCAGGTAATACAGAACAGTTTAGTGGATATTCTGAAATAAGCCGTATTTTTAGTTCTCCTTTCAAAAAACAGTAATGTTAACAATATCAGGCAGAAACCAAAAACCAACTTAAAGAACAAAAACCAAAACCAAAACCAAATAACTCCTAATTTTAATAACAAGAAAAGTCACATCAATGGTGACTTGGTGGTAACAGAGATCTACTTGTCTGACTGTGGAAACCAGGTTAAAGACAAGGGCTTGGACAGTTGTGCCCTGAAACAAGCAGACTGCAGGTCTTATAAATACATACAGAAATAATTAAAATATAAGGGGTTTAGAGAGATTAATCTCCTTTAAATAATCTCAGCCACAAAGCCTGTAAAGACACTGCTGGCTCCGGGCCCACGTGAGACCAGCTGTCGGATATCAGAGCAGCAGAGAGATTAACTGCTACCACTTCCGCACTGACCTCCTCACGCAGGCCTCTCTGGGCTCCCGCGTGAAGAACTTGCCCTCCTACCGGGGGAGGTTAGCAGAACAGAACAGGACCTGCTACAGTGTGGAGCACTACCATTTGTCTTGATTACCTATCCTTAGCTGGGGGGCAAAACCCAAATCAGAACAAGAAAGTTGGTGCTGGAAGGGAATAGAAAACTGCAGGGCTCAGAGGACTCTAGGGAAATGCAGGAGGGCTCTGGAAAAGTGCTGATTACCTGATTCCATTCATTTAACCCGTGGCAATTTCGAAGTCACCTTTAATTATTTTCAAACTGAGTTTTAAGTAATGCAGATAGCACCCTTACTCCCAAAGGAAGCACAAAGCAACTGATAACTCTTTAAAAACAACATTTATTTTGTGTCAAAGCTAGCCACAAATTCAAGAAATATTTTTTAAATGTGATAGTGCCAATGAATAAAACCAGAACGTTTATAATAAACAGTATTATTTGATAGATTTTTTTTTGCCCCCATATCTGTTTTGTGTATTTCCATGACTTTAAAAGGAAACCATTAAAAATGAAACAAACAATTGCTCTGAAGATGACATGAAATCAATGTACACAGAAGTCCTTTTAAAAATATAAGGTGTTATGCAAATGTAAGATATATGAATATATTATTTTATGAAAAGGATTTCAGATGAAATTTACTTGGACTGATACAAAAAAATAGAATGGTGAAGAACTTTATGAATCACTACAAAGTGGTCAGACATTATAAGCACAGATTCACAGGTTACTTATTACCAGATATATTCTTCCACCAGAATAAAAGGAGACTAGCCCCTGGACCACCTACTTTAAATAGGGTTTATCTGAGATTCCTTAGCCTCTTTTACCTCAAGTTTGCTTCCTTCATTTTTGGATATCAACAAATCTCCCTCTGCTATAATTTCTTCTTGTCAAAAAGGTGAGTTTTTGGGTCTCCTATTTACCTCACAGGTGGTCACAGGGCAAGTGAACTGACAGTATCTAACTCTGACTCTAGAGTAAAAGCAGGTATTGCATCAATTCTAAGTATTTCAAAGAAACTTTTGCTGATATGCTAGAATGAGATATCCTGGATAACATAATTTGTCATACTTGTTATACAAATATGACTAATTTTCAAAGAACCAGAATGTCAAACATAATTTATTTATTTTTTAATGAGTAAGAAGGTGCTTTGGGTTTTTACAGTTAAAAGGAAGAAGTTTTTTGTTAAAAAGAAGTTTTTAAATATCAAGACACAATAAAAGACAGCTTCATCCTACTATTATGCAACGGGTCATTAAAAACTTATGTTCGGTTTCTATTCTTTTACAGAGCACACAGGCACTGACACTTTTCTGCATGTCTCTAAAATGAAAGCTCTGTGTTTATGTCTTTCCCCCTTAAGAATGGGTTTTAAAGACTGCCAATGAGGAGGCCAAATGTCACATACGTGCCTGTCTACCCAAGACTATATTGATATCCGTCAACACACTTTTCACACACCAGAGTGCTCTCAGATGGTAATGACTTTCAGACCAAAAGGTCTGATTCAAATTCTGAACCACTGATCAGAGGTGTACACTCTTGTCACAGAGCTCCTAGGCCAGCGGTTCTCCAAGTGTGGCCTCCAGGTCCATAGTATTAGTTTCATCAGAAAACTCATTAAAAATGCAAATTTTAGGCTCCACCCCAGACCTACTAAACCAGAAACTCTGGAGGTTTACTGATTAATGAATCTAATGTGAGCCAACATTTGAGGACTGCCCTGTGCTAGTGTGTGTGTGTATATATATATATATGTAGATTTTTTTTCCTGTAAATGAGCACTATCTTTTGGACAGATAGAAACTAAATATCAACCACAGTGAAATAATTAAATGTAATAAAAAGTTTATTAAAATGTGATTTTAAATGATTTATCTTTTCCTTAATTTTTAAATTTAAACATCCTTGACAGGATTTCTTTACATCTTCCAGTGAAAGGCTGTCCATCAGAGATACCATTATAGTCTGGTGCACTGTTTTTATAGTTCTATAACGTAAACTGACATTTATTGGAGCTTCACATAAGATTTTTCCATCAACGGATGTGTTGGAAGAGCAATAACCAAGTATGCTGTGGTGGGCAGATACCTACACATCAGGACACTTTTCAAAGCCATCAGGCAAAGGGGGTCAGTTGAATTTTTTTTTTTTACTGCACAGGCTAATGCTTTAAGAGTGTCTTGATGGAATCAAGGAAATTGGATTGTCCCCCCATTTGCTGGGCTAAAACAAGCCTTTTTTATTTATCCCATTAGAGGAACACAAGAGAAACCTTTTAAATGTCACTAAAAATTTCCCTGCATTGCAAAACCTAGTCAAAAGGGTTTTAATTTTCTCTGAGAACTTTTAAGTAATGCAGTACGTCAAGGTTTAATAAATTGTACGTGGGCACAGTTTTTGTTACAGGCAACTTTTTTTTTTAAACAGGTGCTTAGACATTGTTAGGCTTGTCTCTATAGAGAGGTCAGGGCACCACCTCAAATAGCAGAGAACTCTACTTTAGTTCAAATAGCAAACAAATGAATCATAATGGAATCTGTAATATATTTGAAACAAATTAAGGACATTAAAAAAAGGAAATATTTAAAAATATATTGGAAATGATGGTAAATCTTTTAATAAGTGATATTTTTATGTTGAGCCTCTTGAAAAACGTCTTCAAGAATATGGCCTTGAAGAAAGGCAACTCCGAAGGACAATGCAAAGATTAGGCATTCAACAGTCTTCCAGTAGAGAGATTACACAGTACTGAGAGACACTGTGTATTTGCAACCTGTAATGGAGTAAAACCCCACCTTTTATACCTTTCAAAATACTGCAAAAACATGAACTAATCAAAACAGTAGATATATATGTTATATTGGTTGTATAAATCTCAAGAAACATAATAATGTGGTCTATATTTAGCTTCTAAATATGTTTAGAAGCTAAATATATTATATTTTGGTATATTTTTTGAGTGGATCTAACCATTAAACACTGTGAGGGGTTTTCTAGTTATTTTTTCCCTCTTCAATAAAATACCGTAAGTACTTACAAATAGAAAACAAAATGTTACAGAGGGAACACCAGAAGACTTAAAAAAAATATGACTACTTATAAATGAGTGTACCTCCTTTCCTGAATCATCACCTTAATAGAAATATTTTTACCCCATTCAAATGGTTAACCAGAGTGCCTTAGTCTAAAAAGAGAGGGACAGCGAAGGTAAGAAACTATGCCAAAGACAAAATGCCTAGTACTTCAAAACGTAATAATTAGTAATTAAATTATGTCAACTATTCCTCTTTTATTCCTGCTTCTTAAAAATACATGTAGCCAGATGATGTGGGACTCAACAATGCGACAGTTCAGTAGGGAGTCCCGCAGGATGCTGGTGTCACTTTAAATGCTGGTGCTTTAAGTCTACCCTGTGACAAGGCAGCAGCCTTTCTGGAGGGAGGCTTAGGGAAGTGCCAGCTGACAAAGACTGTCACGCAGGCGGGGAAAAGATCCGGTTATACTTGGTCATGTACCATCAGTTATCCCTATACTTTCAATTAGTATGCTTTAATTATTAATTAATATCTTCTTTTACGGACATTCCAGCTTTATTACTTAAGTTCCTAACAAGTTAATGCATTTCAGTATTAGTCACTCTATTCTTGACATGTGGGGGGAAGGTAGTTTTCCTTTCTTAGCTGTTAATACTAACATCTCAGAAGCTGTCAATGAAATTCTAAGTTGTTAGGCCTTGAAAGTTGAGTCCGTGGAAGTCTTCCAAATCTGTTAACATTGATAAACCACCAATTATAAAAAGACTAATAAGCCACCAAAGAAAAAAGAAGCTGACCAGAGAGTAAGAAAATATATTCTGAGAGTCTATGTTGAATTTTTCATCATCAAAAGACTTTTCATCATCAAAAGACTATTGGCTTAATTTTACTACTGCTTTCATAGGAGAACCTATGCTAATCCCAAAACTTGACATTCAGGTGAACGAAATATTCAGAAAACTTAGAGTTCTCTTTGCTGAAATGTGGAGACTCTTATTCTGAATTTTCAAATTCATAGGATATCTGTGAAAGGGCTTCAGCAAGTGTATGAACCTATTAAAATTGTTTGCAAAAACTGGACATGTGTCCTTTTTCTCTGGTGTCCAGAGCTTTCCTACTATTCTTAAAAAGGTTAAAGAGCGCTGTTGTGGGTTAGAGTACAGATTAAACATGATTGGCTATAAATTGGTAATTGCTGAAACTGGGTGATGAGTACATGGAAATTCGTTAGACTGGCCTAATTTTACACATGGTTGAAGTTTTTATAATTAAAAGGTTATTTGTTTAAACTGCCATTTTTAAATGGAATTTTATCCATCAATCTAAGTGAATTGCTAACGTAAGTGATAACTATCTTGAAAGTAGAGAATTGGAGTCATAAAAAACATACATATAAAAAAACGTAAATATGGAAATCTTTCATACCAAAAATTTCAATGATGCAAGTTATCTTATTTTTACAATTCCTTATTCTCTTTCTCAAAGATACCAAAATCTGACACAAAATCAGGAAAAGAGAAGAGAGAAATGGTAACTGGTAAAGAAAAGACTACAAAGACAAAGAAGGTGGAGGTCTGATGCTTGAAGGGGAGGGGAAAAGTGCAAGGAATAAAGTGGTGGGTCTAATCAAATCACTGTAAAAAGCTGCAGCTCTCAGAGTTAACCTTGCCAATCAGAGTAAGCAAGAGCAGGAGCATGTTTGTGCACATTAAACTTTGCATGTGTCCTTGAACCTATGGTGCACTTCCTCCTCTCAGGCAGCCTGGAAGGCTTCATAATGCTTACCCTTAGAGAGAACCTTGAATTCCATTAGAAAGCTCCATAGGAAGGAGAAACCCTCAAGTGGCAGCCTGAACCACATAGACAGCTCAGACCCTTTACTGATATTAGAAGTGAGCTCATGGGATTAAGTCTGCAAGTCCTGGAAAATTAAAAAGTATGAACACACTGATAAATGCCATTATACCAATAAGAATACAAGATACCTTTAAATCTTCTTTCCTTTCCCTTTTTTTAATTTTAAAGAGATGGCAAATACTTAAAGCAATGATACAATAAAGACTAGTTACTAAGTCTACAATTTAACTCATCTGGCTGAAATCTAACTTATAGTTTAATAATATTTACATGTGTATGTTGTTTTGCTACAAAATCACTCACTCATTTGATGGCCTAGCATATTTTACCATAAACTATACTTTTAAATAAAAGGAAGTAGGAAGGCAGATACCTTGTCTTTCATGTCACATCTATTAAGTGATTACAGTTCTACTCTGTTCTGTACTAGTAAGAAGATACATTATATAATATACAGGTTTAGTATTATATGTAGTAGACTTCAATGCAATATGAAGGAGAAATTTCCAATTAGAGCTTTCAAAAATTGAATAGTCTACTATGTGAAGTAAACAGAAGTGTTCTAACAGAGGCCACCTGGTTTAACCCTTTGGAAATTTAGCAGAGAGAATTCCTATATTAGGTCGGAAGTTGAATCAGATGATTTTTTAAAATGTTTATTTATTTAGAGGGAGAGAGTGAGGGTGTGCACACACCCCCAATGAGGAGGAGCAGAGAGAGAGAGGGAGAGTGAGAATTCCAAGCAACTCTGTACTGTCAGCATGGAGCCCGATATGAGGCTCGAACTCGGGGAACCTGTGAGATCATGACCTGAACTGAAATCCAGAGTCAGATGCTTAACCAACTATGCCACCCAGCAACCCCGAACGAGATGATTTTTAAATTCCTTTTTACCTTTAAGATTTCACAATTGGTGAAACTGTGCCTGGATGACTCAGTCGGTTAAGCACCTGACTTTGGCTCAGGTGATCTCACGGTATCTAAAAACCTGAGCCTGAGCCTGCTTTGAATCCTCCGGTCCCCTCTTCTCTGTCCCCTCCCCACCCTGTGCATGGGTGTTCTCTCCCACTCTCAAAAATAAATAAACATAACAAAAAAGATTTCACGGGCTTAGAATTCAGGGTCACGTGGTCAGTGTCAGAATAGAAACTAGGATGTAGGTGACTTGACTCCAAACTTAGGTCTTTTCTAAACACAAGGTCACAAACCCCTCAAATGTCTTCAGGCTGTAAATACAGGACTGAAGTTAACTGGGACAGGGTGGCAACAGTGGGGTGATGAGGCACTGGAGAGCTCAAGCCCGTCACAGAGGCAGTGCTACTAAGCATTTGCTGATTGCTGCCACATGGGAATGTGCCCACGACTGTCTCATTTTTACATTTTTCAAGAGAATCCTAAACCCTGTACTTTTATGTACAAACTGTGGGTAACACTAGAGGTGCTAAACAAACACAGATCTTTGGGCTGCGTATGACCTGTGCGGGTTTGTGACCATGAGGCTGTCCTCCAAGACCCTACATCCAAATTATTGATTTTTTAAACTCCTTCTCTAGATTCTTCAGATTTGTCAACAGTCTCTGTGAAATACAAAAGTCTAAAATTTATGCTTTAAATTAATTAAATGGTCTGCTACATATATAATAGTAATTTTCTCTGGCTGTTATAGATTATATTCCTGTTACAGTAGTGTCAGCATTAAGTTGGCTTTTGTAAGATCTACACTACAGTGCAATTGCAGTGTTCACCTATGGTCCATAATAAACGTCAAATTTTCTACAGATAAAATTTGTGTATAACCAATCTTTCTACATGAATATGTGGATATGGCTCATAAATATTCTTTTTTTTTTAAGTTCTATTTATTTATTTAATGTATGTACTCAACGTGGGGCTTGAACTTACAACTTCAAGATCATGAGTCACAGGACTGAGCCAGCCAGGCGCCCTGTCCCATAAATATTCTAAAAACACTTATTTTATAGACAAATCTTTCTTTGAAGAGGCATTTTTTTCCTTGAATTATCTTATTCCCATCTTTCAGGCATTATTTAACCAGTCTGAGAATATCATCAAAAAAGCAAGCCTGACCATTTCTAGACCTTATTTTGTTGACTCATTTGAGAGTCTTTTGTTACTTTGTGTGAATTCCTTCATATTTAATTTGCCTTCTTAACGATTTTTTTTTAATGTTTGTTTATTTTTGAGAGAAAGAGAGAAACAGAGCACTATAATGGGGGGAGGGGGAGGGGAGAAAGAGAGAGAGAGACAGAATCCTAAGCAGGCTCTGGGCTCTGAGCTGTCAGCACAGAGCCCTATGCGGGGCTAAAATGCATGAACCATGAGATCATGACCTGAGCCAAAGTCAGACACTTAACCAACTGAGCCACCCAGGCGCCTCTAATTCGCCTTCTTAATATGACATTTAGAAGAACATTTCAGACTTTGCAACACCAAGCACAAATAAACTTTATAACCTACAGACATTTAACTAATACATCTCAGAAATCATCAATGAGCCACCATTCAACATTCAAACAAGTTAGTTCTTCTAAAGCAGATGACTCATCCATTTCTTGACTTCAATGAGGAAGAACTGCTTGACTTTTTAAAAAGTTACACAATTATAGAATTAACCCAGTTCTGAGGGCACAATAAATTGTAAAGCGTACAAAATGTTATGATTCAGCTGTAGGTAGCAAAGATGTTCAGAAACCTTTATGGTGAGGAAGGGGGACTGCCTGGGGATAAAAGCCAGCTCTTTTGTTTTCAAGCTTAGGACAGTGTAAGATGTCAACAACTTCTGGTTTACAGCAATAGCAAGAGCGAATGTAGCCAGGGGACCATTAAGAAGGAGCAATTTACTATACCAGGTCATAACACTTTGACAGTGTCCTATAATTCAGTTAGATGTAAAAATAAGATGACACTGGGTGTTCTCTGAACTCAAAGTAATTTGAACTTGATTCACACTGAACTATGAGTCAGTTGTTCATTCTCAGGTACAAACTTAGCAAAAGAAGTGACTATTCAATGTAAAAATGACAGAAAAAACTTATTAAAGAAAATCGGGAGCTGTGAGAAAAGGAATATAGATTAAAAGTCACACTGAAGGGGCATACCCGCTGAACAAAATAATGTCTACATATAAGAATTTCATTATAAATAAGAAATACTAAGGACATGAAGAACTTTTTACTATAATCCTCACGAAAATGCATCAGATGGCTGTGGATTCTAAAAGCACGGAGTTCGTGTGGTAGAGGATGATGACAGCACAATGCAGGAAAACAGCACAGACTCTGCAGTTAAAACACTGAAGTGTAAGCTCTCGTTATCTCCTTACGAGCCCTGTGTCCTCAGGCAATTCACATAACCTCTCTGAGCTTTAGTTTTCTCAACTGCGAAATAAGGACAGTGTCACATAGGACTCCTGTAAGGATAAAATGAGCTACTATATATAAATACATTTTGTAGAGTAGGAAAAAATGATAAAAATATTTGATCTTTCAATACTAATTCTATCAGTTTTGCTCACAATTTTCAGACTTCTTTTGCAGTGACATCTGTCTTCCTCTGTTGAGCCAGAAAACTTTGCCTACATTTTTTTGGAGATGTCGAGTTTCTTTGCAGAAGAGGATGAATACATTTGTTTTATTAGTCAACAAATATTTACAAAATGCCTCTAAAATTCCCAGAACTTAAATAATACTAAAGGCTTGGTATACAGTAAGGACTAGACTTGATGTCTACCTTCATAATCCATTATAAGGGACCTTTTAAAAAATTCTTTTTATATTTATTTATTTTGAGAGAGTGTGCATGTATGAATGTGAGCTGGGGAAGAGCAGAGAGAGAGGGAGAGAGAAGAATTCCAAGCAGGATCTGCACTCTGTGCTGAGCCCGACACAGGGCTCGAACTCACAACTGTGAGATCATGACCTGAGCCGAAATGAAGAAGAGTCCGATGCTTAACCAACTGAGCCACCCAGGTGTCCCATGGACCTCATTTTTAAAACCAAATCATATTCAGCACATAATCTTAAAATAGGTAAAATTGAGGTAAGAAGGGAAACTTCTAGGTACCTCTGTGGGGATTTACAAAACACTGAAAACCACTAAACTGGTAGATAGGACTCCCCACAAATTTGTTTGTGCCCAGGGCAAGAGTACAAATGGAAATCTCTAGAACCCCTTTCTGTTCCAACTCCTGGCTCCACCTAACTTCACAAAGGGCCTCACATACATGAGTAGAGAGATGTCAGCTCCCATGTCCAAGCTCAATTCATCCCTCCACCTTCCAATCACTTGCCCCTTGCCCACCCTTCAGGCCTAGGGGTATACCAGCAGCAACCCTTCGGTTGGGTCCTGGGAGGGAACTGGGCCATTTCAATTAATCTCCATAAAAGCCAACTGCATTTCTCCATAAAAGCCAACTGTAGATGTGACTTAAAAGTACAAGTGATTGTAAATTTTACATTTTGGGAAGGGATAAATAAAAGATGATTATCGTACCCCTCAGCTGTTTCTTCCTTCTACTCTAGTCATAAACTAATATATTCTACCACAGTTTTAAGAGATACATTTCTTTCAATCCATTCATGTTTTAAAACGTAGGTTAAAATTAAACACTGCAGTTATAAAAAATAAAGAACTGCTTGAAAAAGAGAAGTAACAGCTACCTGAAACACAACCAGCCAACTGCCAATACATCTCTCAAGAGCATTAAGCCACTTCACCATGTACTACAGTCTCATAATGCATACCCTTCATTTAAGAATACATCTAATTTGTCTTTAGAATGGTCTTTAGCATCTACTGCTCAAGACTGTCTACCTGATGTATGTGTTATAGTGTATTTGTTTAGGCCTGCTGCACTCAGACAATACAGAGTACGCATATTGACCAAATGTGTCAAGAAAGTCATGAAGAATTCCAATAATCTTGTTAAGACCAAGTTTTCCTATTCTAATTTCTTTTTTTCTTCCCATAAATTTCTAGAAGTCCCTGTTTCTTTGAGGCATTATTTCTATTCTCAATCTTTACCCCTTGTTTATTTCAAACACATATTAAGTGATATGTCAAGTAATGTGTTAAGAGCTGGGAGTACAAAAATATCAAAATTCCTACTCTCAAGGAGCCCCATTATATGAATGGAGATGATTATAATAAAGAATGACAAATCCTATCACAGATGTAAATTATAGAAATGCAAAAAAAGAAGGGGTCTAAAAGGAGGTTGTGGTTGGAGGAAAAGGAGGGGCCAGGTCAGTCTTCCCAAAAGAAGTGATGATTCAATGAAGAAACTACAGGCAAAAGGATCTGTGTACATGTACGTGTGTACACTCGTGCGTGTGTGCGTGTGCATACATGTGCTTCAGGATGGGATGTACTTATCTACAAAGGGACAATATTTTTATACTATTTACAGAATGTGTACTGTATGTCAAACATTAGGCAAGAAAATACTAGGAATATTAATGAAAGAGAAAACATGATTCTTGCACAGAAAGACTTTACAATCTACTAGTGACAGCAAAGCTGATCAAGTAAATACAAGAATGGCAATAACGACAGTTAAATAAAATGATTAGAGAATATCCTATATATAATGGAATTTGCTTGAGAACTGAAGTTCTTCTTTAATCTTATCTTCCTTGGTTAAGGAATTTTTCTACCATGCTGTCTTGAACTTAATCAGCATAGACAGTCTCTAACTACATTTGCCTTCCAAATGACCTATTAAAAAACTACAACTTTGTTCCCAAATATGCAATCAGAGAAGAGCTGCTAATGCTTTATTATTCTGGTATGGACATGAACTTATCAAAAATATGTGAGTTCAAAATGAATAAAGGGCAGAAATTGTAGAAACACATTGAAAAACGACCCCAGGTTGGACAGTCCTGCTTATTCTTTTTAAAACTAAATTCTCTGAAAATCCTTGATGTTCTCACTTTCTTTTGATAACCTGACTGAAAACCAATCAGAATAATTTGTTAGTGAAAAACTTGAGTTTGACTCTTGATGTTGGAGCTGTCTGACTTTGGATAATTATGTGGAAAAATTTCTTTTTACAGGATTAGAAGAAAAAAAATGACCAAATATGCAGATAGAGCTTGCACAATTATTTAAAAAATAGCAAGTGCTCAGCCCATAGGATTATATCTAAATTTGCATCCCTCCTTTAAAAATGCCACCATATCTAGGAATTCTAAACATTTGTTAGTGATTCATCACAGCAATGCATTAGTTTTATCTGATTATCTTATCCTAACTCCTATTTAAGATACATAGCACCACAGAACTGGTCGGTGAATATGGGGTTTAGAATTAGAAACCTGGTACTACACAGAATTACATGCAGATATTTAAAAAATCTGAGATTCTCATCTTCCCAATATCTGCCATCCCCAACTCATTTACTGAGTCATAATTTCTGGAGTTGAGGTTTATTTTTAAAAAGATCTATAGTGGGGTGCCTGGGTAGTTCAGTCAGTAAAGCATCTGACTCCTGATTTCCATTCAGGTCATGATCTCACGGTTTGTGCATTCAAGCCCAGTATCAGGATCTGTGTTGGTACCAAGACCGCTTGGGATTCTCTCTCCCTCTCTCTACCCCTCCCCTGCTTGTGCGCAGGCTCTCTCTCTCTCAAAAATAAATAAACATTAATAAAAAAGATTTATAGTTGATTCTAGTGATCCAGGTTTGGGAACTTCTGGGATATACAAAATGAGCTCGGCAACTTCATAAAGCCAGGAATACTATATAAAACAGTATGGTCATAGAAGTGGGGCTTTAAGAGTCCAGCATAAAAGCTGAGAACCAATTCACAGATAAGACATCAGTAGATGTTCTTGGTCATACAATCATTTAGAGACTGAGTTGCATGTAGATAATGATGTTTAAGGAAGACTTAATGTGTCAATATTATGGAGGATCAAAAAGTCACTTTAATAAGTTGCCACAATAATATACTCATGAAGGAATGGTAACTCAGACCAAGATGATTGTCAATGGAAATGAAATATATACTGTGAAGCTCTCCATACCTTACAAGGCCAACAACTCAAGATCTCAAGAGTTCACTTTCCCACAGTCAGATGGTAGTTGAGCCTGAGTGGCAATAATGTTATTAATGAGTGGAACGTTGGATGTCTGTACTAATTAAATAATTATTAGTATTAAGGATAAACTGGATAAACAATAATATAATGCATAAAAGAACAGCCAAGCTTTTGACAACTAAGTAGAAATTAAAAGAATGGGACAGAAAGAAACCTGGCCTAGTAACATACTAGCTTGATGGTTTTATTACACATGGTTCTTTTTATTACTTCTTAAGAAAATACTTATACAGAGAGGAAAGCAGAGATCTATTATTCATATTTAGCAGCTGTGAACATTTTGCCATATTTTTTTCTTTTTATTTTTTGTTGAAGTAGGTTAAAGAAATTATGGATGACGTGACATCTTGTCTGTAAATATATCAGTGTGCACCTAAAAACAAGGACAATTCCTACACAACCAAAATACCATCATCACACTTAAAATGGTTAATACTAACTCCTTAATTTTAATGAACATGATCCCCTTAACATTTATAGTTATATATAAATCAAGACAACATGGGCTTGTTATGTTCCTTCCCCAAAGCAATCTACACATTCTTTTAGAATTATTGATGGAAAAGTTAGCTTTCAGGATAAATTGACTTTGCAAATTCTTTTGATCTTCCTGGTGAAGTGATAGAAACTCCTAATTTAAAAAAATGTACCACTGATGAATATTCATTTGATAATAACAAAAAGAAGTCACTTGGAGTTTCATACATAGTGCTTCCAGAAGACTTTCAAGAGTTCTTGATAGTATCACTACTTTCCAAGAGTCATGGGTGTGGACTGAACATCAGCAAGAACCATGGCATGCTCAAGACTTTGCCCTTAACGGAACTAAGACCTCTGGCCACTGTCAGATAATCTGTCACTATAAGCCACTTGTATCCAAGCCAGATATTTATTGCTATTGATCTGCCTGGTCCTAGCAAAAGACTTTTGTTCTCCCAGACCGGGACTTTGACCTCAATTAAGTTATGAATTTCAATCCGATAGACTGCTCCACTTACCCTACTGCTCTCCACGACTGGATTAATTAGAATTAGCTAGGCCGGGAGTCACCCCAAGCTCCTCATGGATCATGTTATTTTAATAATAAATAAAAGAATAGCAGCAATGTACAAGAAGTATTTTGAAAGATTGCTCATCTAGGAACATCATTCAAAACCTGCCAATATCAATTTCTCTGATTTTGATTACCACATTTACTTTTTATTTCTTTTCATTCAATGGAGTTTCCCTTTTTATTTCAGCTTTCTAAACATGTTCTTTGCATTCAAAAATCAAAGTTCTTGCCATTTTAGCACTTTGCTGCTATTTTAGGGTTTCATTAGAAAGTAACTCATCAATGCAATCATTAGTAAGAATGAAACTAAAAAACATTTAATAATCTCAGAGCATCAAGAAAAAAACATTCTATCATCTAAGAAAAATACTAGTCTTTGGCTAAATGCACTTTCTCTACAGCTAGTTAATACATTAAAAGAAGACAAAGACAAATCAGAATGTCACTGAGAAGGCAATATCCAAAGTTGCAAAGAATAAGAATGTGCAAATACATTTATTTCTAATCCATAACCCACTGGGACAGATTACATACTGGCCAATGAGAACTTTAAATCATGTTGGTATCAACATAATCAGTGGGATCAGGATTTGCTAAATATACCATTCTAACTTTATGATTTACTCTGTAAACAAAAAATTTATTCCAAAATATAAAGAATATTATATAAGAATGTTCACATTCTGGGCTATAGTATTTGGTATTTGATACTGAAATTGTTAAGATTTTTAGAAAGTATAAAGGGAATCCTAAAAACTCTATACATTTTCAATTGATGCTTTTGACCTAACAAAAACCCTTTTACTTCTTTAATTTGCCAAATTCTGAGTTTTAATTGGCTTGAGGGAACATAAAGGAAAGACTTCACCAGAATGTCTAAGTCTAGTAGTAATTTCAATATTAAAAGCAATACAAAATTAAAGCACAAACTCTGCCCTTAAAATGCTAAGAATTCCATGATATTTGGAAGGTACATTCTACTAAAGGATATGTCATAAATGTATAAATCAGTAATTTATCAAGCCTTTAGTAATGGTAGTGTTCTTATCAAATAGTCTCATATGGAAAGAAATAGGCACACATGAAAGTGACTCCTGCAATGAAAAATAAAACAATTACATATTTTGTTAAATACAACTACTGGATTTAATCTCCATTCCTCCTCTTCTCTCTTACTACCACATACACACCCATCTGGGTTCTGTAGATCACATAAAACATCATTCTGAAAAAGAGTTTTCTATTTCCCCATGGAAAAATTCTAAGCTCAAGTAATAGTAAACATTTCTTCCTCAGCACCCAAAACATATCACTAATCTAGTTAGAAAAACAAAACTGGTATGAAGACTGGACTCCTTACAATGTGGGAGAGAATCAAGGATTAAAGAAATAATTTGAAGGCTAAGGCTATTTTCTTAATGAGCCACTCAGCAGGAAAAGATCAAATGACAAAATGTATTGTGCTTTGGCAAAGAGCTTCTGTTTTCACACCTGACTTTCATTAAGTTGCATATTCTTAAGTGGAATTAGAGCAATTCTCTAGCAAATCATACAGGTGATTTAACACATTAGCCCAGACTTTTCAAATGACCTCTTAATTAGGGTCACAAGGATAATGTGTGAGAGAAAACAGGAAAATTTAACATATTTACACCTTCCCCTACAGTGGAAATATTTGAAATACACACAATGACTTAACATCATAAAAATAGTATGAGAACTACATTAAAGAAAACAGAAATTTAAAAATCTCAACCATTATTTGAAAAACTTACAAATACTAGATACTTTATAGCAGTAAAAAAAGATCAAATGATTTAAGAATAAATTTAACAAGAAATGTGCAACACCTACGTCAATTTTTTTTCAATATTCCTGAAGATGCAAAAGTAGACTTGATTAAGTGGAAAGACATCTCCTATACCTGAATAGGATGATTCAATATTACGAATATATCAGTTGTCCCTAATTTATAAATATAATCCCCAAGAAACACCAACAAACTATCTTATGAAGTTACACAAACTGGTATTAAAATTCATATAAAGCAAACAAACATGTAAAATAGCTAGGGAAACATTTAAAAAGAAAAAACTATGAGAAAGAAATAGCTGTTTCAGATGTTAATACCTACTATGAAGTCTCTTTATTAAATAATGTTGTATTGGTACATGAACAAAGAGGCCAGATGAATACACTATACAACCCAGAAACAAACCCAAATACATATGGAAATTTAGTACAGGACAAAGGTGGCAGCTCAAATCACTGGGGATGGACCTGTAAATAAATAATGCTGGTACCACTGGGAAGTCATGTGGGGAAAGCAAACTTGGGCATATCTCATACCACATATTTAGGGATCTCAATGTAAAACATGAATCCATACAAGTACTAGGAGACAGGGACGCCTGAGTGGCTCAGTTGGTTAAGCATCCAACTCTCGATTTCAGCTCAGGTCATGAGCTCCCTGCTGTGAGACTGAGCCTGTATTGGGGGTTCTGACAGCACAAAGCCTGCTTGGGATTCTCTCTCTGCCTCTCTCCTACTCGGGCACACACACACATACACTCTCTCTGTAAATAAATAAATAAATAAGCAAACATTAAAAAAAAAAAAAGAGTACTAGGAGACAACATAGGTGATTTCCTCTTTAACCTTGGTGTAAGAAAAAGCTTTTAACCATGGCTAAAAATCCAGTGGTAATAAAAAGACTGGTAAATTTGACTACATAAAAATTTAAAAATTTTATATGGCAAAAGATACCATAAACAAAGTTAAAAGACAATTGAAAAACTGGGGGGAAATCTGCAACATATTCATATCATACAATGAAGTTAACTCAACTGAGGAGACAGCATTAACAAGTAAAGCCTAACTTAATTCAAACAGAGGCAATAACAGGTACATTATTTAATGATTAATAGTGATTTAAAGACATATCTCAATTTCAAGATGCTAAAATGCTAAAAAAAATCTTAGAATTGGTTTAATTGTTGTAATGAGTTAGTTTAATGTTATTCTAACAAGAATGCCATGGCTTCAATGTACTCTGTCACTATACTAATTCTGAGACTCAAATTTTAGCTCTTATGGTTTATAACCTCTAGATACATGTCAACTACATATATATATATTTGTAAGTGTGTTCATAAATGTATGAAAGAATTAGAGAATTTGAAAAAGTAAATATTTTTTTGATAAATTTATAAAGAAGATACACACCTATGTCACTAGTATACTCTTTGTGCTTAAAAGTCTAAACTCTTCAGTCTAGTTTAAATATTTATTTTAATACTGAATGTCCAGGAATAGTGGTAACATATAAAATAAAGGTAATAAAAGGGAGAAGGTAAGCCTTTTTCATTTCCTAGGGAGGACTTTTTAAAGGAAGACAAAAAAAGAAAAGATCAATACATGTCTTCTAAATTTAGAAAATGAGATACTTAATGATATTTATATATTTGGATATTGAAAGAAAGGAAGAGAAGATAAATCTAAACTATAAATTGCTTTCTCCTGAGAGAAAAATTACTGAAAAACTGGAAGAATATCTTAAGTGACTATACAGCTTTGTTAAAAACAAGAAATTGTCTTGAAATCTTGTTGTATCTAAGGAATGCGTGTACATTTTATATCCTATTCCACAATTATGTATCTATGTTTGTTTACTTGGAAAATGACTTTTAGAGCTACTTCTAAGTTAAATTATTTGTATTCCCCAAATCTTCAAGAAGCATGGATACTCTGGAAAGATACACCATACTCGGCAGGTTCCTCGCATCTTCTTATTTCTACCATTGTACTCCACTGTTGCCAGGGACATAAGGCCCTCAGTTTGATAAACTACTTAAAAAACCCCAACAACAACAAAAAACAATAAAAAATTAAAAAAATTGAATAACATGGAAAAATGTTCATTTTATAATATTAAATGAAAGGGAAGTACAGAAACACATATATGGCTGGTTTCTGGTTCCAAGTAGGCTGGAAGAAGATATAATAAAGTAATTTTCCTAATGTTAGCAACAGTTAAAAAATAGGTAAATTGAAAAACTATATTTATGAAAGCAAAAAGGACTGAGTGAACTAAATCAGAGAGCTATTCAAAGAACAAGCTCTCAAAAAGTTTTTAAAAAATAGGGAGAGGGAGAGAGACACAGACAGACAACAGTCTCTTTCCTGCTGCTTTCTTACCTGGGGGTATTTGCTGACTGTATGTAAAGGCTGAGGAATGAGAGTGGCTCAAATAAAATGATGACACTGGGGAAAATAACATTTTGGAGGTGGTTAGGGGTTGGTGCAACAACTGAAAATTTCAGCAGTCCCAAACACAAAGTACCGTTTTCCCACTGGTTTAATTTCTGAGTTCAGGGGCTATGCCTGGGAAGTTAGGGTTTCTAAAAGAGCACACAGGAATCTGTTTTGCAATATTTGAGGGAGATAGTCCTGTTTGAGGAAGAGGGTCTGCCTCACACAACAAATCTTAGACCAAACACATTTACCAAAATTTGGAAGCAGTGTGAGATAGAAACTGGAGAACAAAGCTCCAAGCAAAAAGAATCAGACTGAGTCTTCATCTGTTTTTCAAGACCGGGAGGCAGAGACCCTTATGCTCATAAGCAAAAGCCCTCAAGAGACTCCCCCAAGATACGTAGAAAAGCAGACGTATAGCCAGAGCTACAACCTAGCCCCCAGTGTAGCTCCGTTCCTCACTGGCCTGAGGTGGTTAGTCCCTCAATCAGTATATCTGACAGCATCCTCTCTCAGGGAAAATAATATTGACTTTAGTCTAAAAAGTATGAGACAGGAGCACCTGGGTGGCTCAGTCGGTTAAGCGTCCGGCTTCAGATCAGGTCATGATCTCACAGTCCATGAGTTCAAGGCCCAAGTAAGGCTCTGTGCTGACAGCTCAGTGCCTGGAGCCTGCTTCAGATTCTGTGTCTCCCTCTGTCTGCCCCTCCCATGCTCACACACACACACACACACACACACACACACACTCTCTCTCTCTCTCTCTCTCTCTCTCTCAAAAATAAACATTAAAAAAATTTAAAAAGAAAGTATGAAATATAGCTCTTCCTCTTCCTTTCTTGAACAGTTCAGTTTTTAAACCATAGGTAAGGCTGAATGAAGTAGGAATCCATGTGAGTGGAAGGGTAGAGAAGAGGGGAGCTGTCATGGCACAGAGCAAGGTATCAGAGTCTAACTAGGATGTATTGGGTGTCCACTTGGAGTGGTAACAGCCTAATGTGAGGTGTCAGGGCTCACACAGGATGAAGAAGATGTCCAGACAGAAAAATGGTCTGGTACAAAGTGTGAGAGTCCACAGAGAGTGAAGAAGATAGCCCTACAAAAGGTTGGCAAGGTACTGGATGCTGAAGCCTAAGCTGACTGAGGAAGGCATTCCCATGAGAAAGTAACCTGGTGCAAAGTGTCAGAGACCAAGGGAAGTGAGGACAACATACTCCAGGAGAGTGGTCTGAGCAAACTGTCAGAACTTCAGGATGATGAGGGCATCCATGCAGGAGAGGGGGTGGCAGCAGCAATGAGAGCTTGGTTACACACTGGGAGATTGATCAAATAGTAAATATGACAAGATAATGGAGCCAGATTTCTCACGGTCAGAGAAAGAGAGTTACACATAGAAAAACGGAATCTTGTGGTATTGAACTGGAAGTAGAGATACTGGTATGAACTTAAGGTATACACATACAACACACAAAGAAAAACGAACATAGATATTAATGTGTATGTATCTGTGTATATGCATATATGTCAGAGGATTTGGGAGGAGTGATAGCCCAACAGCAACGGGCACACCTACTCAGATCCTGGTTTTTCAACACCATTCTCTACTAAACTGAACCAAAGCTCTCTGTAGAAACTGCTGTTTCCACGGCTGGGCAAGAGAAAAGTTCAAGATGAACTGGAACTTCTTGCTATGCCAGAATCTATGAAAATTCTCAAAGAATTATGGGAATATGTCAAAGAGACACGGAAGACAGACTGAAGTGGCTTCCATTGGCCAAATATGGAACAACTGGAGCATAAATTTAAATAATGATAAACAATGTATTATAATATAAAATGGGGACCTATGAATCCAAACTGATATAAATAAAAGCATGAATAAATTGAAGTTTTGATGAGGACAAGATATTTATATATTTATATCTCCAAGTATCTTTCCCACAAAACAGAAATGAATCACAAAGGGACAAAAGTAATTTCACTGTGAAAAATCTTGGCAGACATCACCTAACTAAGTGATCAAAATAAATATCAGCTGGGGCACCTGGGTGGCTCAGCCGGTTGAGCATCCGGCTTCAGCTCAGGCCATGATCTCGTGGTTCGGGGGTTCAAGCCCCATGTCAGGCTCTGTGCTGACAGCTCAGAGCCTGGAGCCTGTCTCTGGATTCTGTGTCTCCCTCTCTCTTCTGAACCTCCCCTGCTCATGCTGTCTCTCTCTCTCTCAAAAATAAATAAAACATTAAAAAGAAAAAAATAAATATCAGTAATGGGGCAAATGTAGAGTATGTGCTATCAGATAGGTCCCAATGAGAATACAGTATCACTTCTACAACATCACTGCAACAGATGCAGAACATAAACATAATCAGGAGAAAACAGGAGACAAACTCAAATTGAGAAATAGTCTAAAAAATTAATGGTCTGTAATCTTTAAAGATATCACAAGTCATAGAGGTCAAGGAGAAACTGTGCAACCTTTCCACACTAAAGGAGACCTTTAGTTTCCTCCTTTAGGCTCTTTTAAACATGATAATCAAATGCAATGTGGGATTCTAAATTGAATCCTTTTATTATAAAAGAAACTCTTTGTCCAACTGGTAAAACCTGAGTGATGTATAAAGATTAGAAGACAGAAACATATCAGTGATGATACCCTGACTGTGATAGTTTATTTGTGGTTATATAACAAAATGTCCTTGTTTTTATATGGGTGATAGGGCATAATGTTGGCAAAATGCTCTTCAAGTTCGAGTTTTAAGATTCAAACACGCTCTTTTATTGTCTGTATAAATATGAGATTGTTTCAAAATTAGAAACATTCATTTATTTATTTGTTTAAACTTAATTTAAAAGAGTTAACTGAGATATGGACAGGTGGGAAATTGTGATCTATAAGCAAAAGAAGAGTGAGCCAAAAGGAGCAGACTCAAAGATGTCAGTTATTTAAATTAAGAGAAAAAAACTTTAAAATGATCTTTACAAATACATGAAAGAAAGCAGAGTAAAAGATGGAAATTTTTAACATAAAAAGGAGTTAGGTAAAGTTAATCAAATGATCATTCTAGAACTGAAAAACTGTAACTAAGAACTCAATGCAGTCCTAACAGAAAAAATAAAATTATCAAAGACAAAGATGGGTCAACAAAAATTATCCAACTGAAGCACTAAGAGAAATAAACAGCAACATAAAACAGATGAACAAATAAAAAGAACAAAACTAAAAACAATAAAAGTTATTGCATGACATTTAGAATACACGTCAAATGATCTAACATATGAGAAACTATAATTCCAGATGAGAGAAGAGAATGGAGCAGAAGCAATATCTGAAGACATCACAGCAAAGAAAATTTGTGAAATCAAGAAAAGCTACGTCAGAAGGACCCCAGAGTTAAACACCACCACCACCAACTTAGCCACTCTTGGAAAATGGTATATACTGTGAAAATCTTAAATGTACTGAGAAAATCTTAAATGCTGTCAGAGCACAAAGATATCACCTTCAGAGTAAGAACAGTAAGATTTACAGCTAACTTCTAAGAAGAAAATATGAGAGCTAGAAGAAAATGGAATGGCAGCTCTAAAGGGCAGAAACACAGGGGCCAACCAACAATTCTCTATGAAGCAAAATTATCTTTTCAAACTACAAGCGAAACAGACATACTCAGATAAAGCTGAAATGATTCATCACTAGAAATCAGTATTATAAGAAATACTGAAGTTCTTCGGGCAAAAAAAAAAACGATCTCAGATGAAATCAGGAAAGGGAAAGGAATGAAAAAACATCAAAAAGAAGGAATGAAAAAGCATCATTTATGTGAATAAAGATAAAAGACTATTGACTGTTTAATGTCAAAACATTAACCTGTGAGGTATGTACTTACAGAGTAAAAATATACCATAGTTATAGCAACATAAGCAGGAAAAAAAATAAACAGAGTTATACCATTTTAAGATGTTTACATTATTCAGGTGAGGCAATTTGAGGTGTCATTTCTATCATAACCACTAAAAGAATGACTCTAAAAGGAATGGCAAATACCCATTAAGGAAAGCAAAATGAAATAATAAAAAAATACTTGATAAACAAAGAAAAAATTGGGAAAGGAAAAACAGAGAAACAAACAGAAGGTGAAAGTAGGTGAAACAAACAGAAAACAAACAGAAAGATGATAAAATTAAGCAGATTAACACCACAAATTACATTAAATATACATTAAACCTTGCCATTAAAATAAAGATCTGAATAAAAACTAAAACCTACCTATATGCTATGTAAAAGAAACACATTTTAGGTATAAAGACATAGTGCTAGTCAATTGAACTCTGTTCCCCTCAAATTCATAAATTGAAGCCCTAAGCCTTGATGTGACTGTATTTGGAGGCAGGGCCTTTACGGGAGTAATCAAGGTTAAATGAGGTCATAAGAGTAAGGTCATGATCCAACAGGACTGTTGTCCTATTCGAAGAAGAGGAGACACCAGAGACCTCTCTGTGAACACAAAGAACAAAGGCTATGTGAGGACACAGTGAGAAGGCAGGGGTCTGCAGGCCACTCAGAGAGATCTCACCAGAACACAACCTTGCCAGCCCCTCTGCTCTTCACTTGAAGCCCCCAGAATGGTGAGAAAATACCTGCTGGTTAAGCCACTTAGTCTGTGGTATTTTGCCATGGCAGCCCAAGCAGACTAACACAGAAATGGGTAACATTTAAAGGACAAAAAAAAATACATAAGGTAAACACTATCCAAAGAAAAAGTGATGTAACTATAAACCACTGAACAAAGCATATTTTAAGACACTAAGAATAGATTTTAAAATAGCCATTTCTCAATGATAAAAGGGTCAATTCAACAAGATAACACAATCTTAGTTGTATTTAATAACATAGTTTGAACTATGTTCAACATAGAACATAAAAATGAACACACTTAAAAAATCATAATTGGAGATTTCAACACAATTCTCTTAGTAGCTGATAAACGAGTAGACAAAAAAAATCAGTAAAAATTAGAGCCCCTGACTAACACTATTAATTCACATAAATTATATTTGTGAAAGACTATACCACACTGCAAAATATAGTCTTTTCCTCCTTGACCCCAATCGCAGCAATTTCCTACTCAACACATTCCCAAAGGCAAGGGAATCAAGAACAAAAATGAACTATTGGGACCCCATCAAGATAAAAAGCTTCTGCACTGCAAAGGAAACAACCAAAAAAAACTAATAGGCAACCAACAGAATTGGAAAAGATAGTTGCAAATGGCATACTGGATAAAGGGCTAATATCCAAAATCTACAAGGAAAGAGGACATCCAGATGGCCAACAAGCACATGAAATAATGCATCCACTCATCATCAGGGAAATACAAATCAAAACCACACTGAGGTACCACCTCATGCCGGTCAGAGTGGCTAAAATGAACAAATCAGGAGACTATAGATGCTGGCGAGGATGTGGAGAAACAGGCGCCCTCCTACACTATTGGTAGGAATGTAAACTAGTACAGTAGCTCTGGAAAACAGTGTGGAGCTTCCTCAAAAAATTAATAGAACGCCCCAGGATTTACCCAAGGGATACAGAAGTGCTGATGCATAGGGGCACATGTACCCCAATGTTCATGCAGCATTTTCAACAATCGCCAAATCATGGACAGAGCCTAAATGTCCATCAACTGATGAATGGATCAAGAAGATGTGGTTTATATACAGAATGGAGAATTACATGGCAATGAGAAAGAATGAAATCTGGCTATCCGTAGCATTGTGGATGGACCTCCAGGGTGTCACGCTAAGCAAAATAAGTCAGGCAGACAAGGACAATACCATATGTTTTCACTTATAGGTCTAACAGGAGAAACTTAACAGGACCATGGGGAGGGGAAGGGGGGAAAAGAGTAAAAGAGAGGGAGGGAGGCAAATCATGAGAGACTCTTGAACACTGAGAACAGACTGAGGGCTGATGGGGAGGGGGAAAGGGGAAGAGGCTGATGGTCATGGAGGGGGCACTTGTGGTGAAGAGCACTGGGTGTTATATGGAAACCAACTTGGCAATAAACTATTAAAAAAATATTTATGTACCAACACCAAATGACTTGGAGAAATTCAAATGTGATTAAACTTCAAGACATTAAAATACATAGCTTATCTAAAAAAAAACCCCAAACCCCAAAATACGGTCTTTTCAAGTGAACCTGCTACATTCCTCAAATGTTGGGCAATTAAACAACATACACTGGGATAACCCACAATTCAAAGGAAAAAACCACACAAGAAACTAAAAAATATCTTCACTAGAAGATAATAGAAATATCTCAAAATTTGCAAAATGCATCTGAAGTAGTGCATAACAAGAAATTTTTACCTTAAGCACACCTATTAGAAAAGAATGGCTGAAAATCAATATCTAAGCTTCTATTTCAAGGGGTCAGAAAAAAAAACACCACAGCAAATTAAATCCAAAAAAACATAGGAGAAAAGAACAAAGAACAAAAATCAATGACACAGACAGCAAATGTAGAATGGGAATAGTTAACGCTAAAAGCTTCTTCTTTGAAAAGAGTAATAAAGTTGACAAATGGTTAGAAAAAATAATCAGTAAAAAATATATCAGATGTTAAGAAAATACATCATGATACACACTGGAGACACTGAAGAGCAAGATGATATTATGAAGAACTTTAGGTCAATTTTTTATAACTTAGGATGAAACAAAATCCTCAAAAAACCCAACTTACTAAAACTGACCAAATAAAAAAAATAGAAAATGTAATAGTCTTACGTTATTTAACGAGATTGAAATATAATTTAAAGTCTTCCAGGTTCAGATGGCCTCAGTGGTGAATTCACCTAAACATTAATTCATCTATCGTGCTTCTTATTATACATCTTTGTACAGTTTTGTTTTTTTTTTTTAGTGGTTGGTCTAGGTATCGCTATGTGTGTGTTTACTATTTACTGGTATTGATATTTTACCACCCTGATGAAACTGTAGAACTCTTAACTCCACTTAGCTCCTTCTATTTCTTCCCTGTATAAAATGATATTTATTCTTCTTAGTGTTTGCTGAGTTCCTGGATCTGTAACTTGGTGTATGTCATTAATTTTGGAAAACTATCAGCCATTCAAATATTTCTTCTGCTCTATTCTCTCTTCCCCTTCTGATATTTCAATTACACATGTTACACTTCTTGAAATTGTCCCACAGTTCTCAAAAAGTCTGTTCTTTTTATCTTTCTCCACTTTTTTCTCTTTGCGTTTCAGTTTTAGAAGTTCATACTGACATATCTTTCAAGTTTCTGTCACTCTGTACTCCACTGAAGAACCTACCAAAGGTATTCTTCATTTCTGTTACAGTGTTTTTGGTTTTTAGTATTTCCTTTTAATTCTTTCTTAAAGTTTCCATCTTTCTGCTTACATGATACATCATTCTTATTTATGATTTACTTTTTCCATTAGATTACTTAGCATATTACTTAATCATACAAATTCCCTATCTGATAATCCCAAAATCTGTCACGAGTCTGGCTCTGATACTTGCTTTGAAAGGCTATGATTTTTCTTGCTGTTCAGCATGCCCTGTAATTTTTTATTGAAAGCTAGATGTGAGGTATCCAATCATAGAAACTACGGTAAACAGAAATTTAGTGTGATGTTTTGTATTAATCTGGCTAATGGTTGGGCTGTGCTCAGTGTTGACTGTAGCTCTAGGAACCAGAGGTTTCAGTTTCCTGTTTTTGTCCCCCTCGTTGTCTTTGGGTTTCCCTACGAGCTCCTACTTAAAGAGAGTCAACGTCTTGCAGCTCTTTCATCTACAATCTACTGTTACTTATGAGAGCCACAGTGCTGTGGTGTAGGGAGCAGAGAAGCATTCTGTAACCTTATGATGAAATCTCAGTCTTTCCGTGGGCCTGGATCTTTATAGGTGTTTCTTAGTTTTTCCCCTCTTCTCTAAGAAAAATTAAAGGGGGCTGGAGTAGGGTAACTGCCCTCCCCCCAGGTTAAACAGATGCTCTGGTAGACTCTTTCCTTGGAAAGTGGGCCTTTGTTATGAAATACTCTCTTGGTATATTTCAACATAGTTATTTCCCCTTTGTCCTGACAGAAACAAGACGAGAGATTTTCCCTCAGATCTTCACTGGGAGAACTTGAGGGTGGAAGTAGGTGCCTATAAGTAAAACTCATGATACAGGGTGGAGCACACCCAAGACCAGGCCCCTGGAGTTACCCTCTCAAGCTACTCCACACTGAGCCTCCAGCTACTGATCAATTACCACTTGTGTTCTGATGAGCTTAGGGCCCCAGTGGCTTTGGCTCCAGGTGATTTCAGCAGTGATTATCTGTGTTTGCCAGTCTCTTGAGTGTCAGGGTGGCAGTTCAGAACTCCCTGCAAATTCAATTATCCGATAGGCTCAAGAAAAGCCATTTGCTTTTTAGTTTGTTCAAGTATTTTCTTTAAAAACTTTTTTAATGTTTATATTTGAGGAAGAGAGAGAGAGAGAGAGAGAGAGAGAGAGTGAGTAGGGGAGGGGCAGAGAGAGAGGAAGACACAGAATCTGAAGAAGGCTCCAGGCTCTGAGTTGTTAGCACAGAGCCCAATATGGGGCTCGAACTCATGAACCACAAGATCATGACCTGAGCTGAAGTTGGACACCTAACTGACTGAACCATCCAGATGCCCCAGTATATATATGTGTTTTAAATTACCTTTGTTGATTTCTAATTTAATTGATCCACACTCAGAGAATATGCTGATATAAAATGCTTTCTCTAATATTTGCTTTCTGGTACATTATATCAACAGTTGTTTAAAATAGTTCTAAAGCATTTCATTCTCAAAAAAAATTGAGAAAATAATCCCATTTATAATTGCATCAAAGAGAATAAAATAATTAGGAAGAAATTTAACCAAGAAGTTGAAAAAGATCTATACACTGAAAATTATAATACTGGTAAAAGAAATTGAAGAAGACACACAAAAATGGAAAGATATTCTGTGCTTTCTTATTAAAATGTTCATAATACCCAAAATAATCAATAGACGCAGTGCAATTCCTACCAGAATTCTAATAGCATACCTCACAGAAACAGAACGACCAACTCTAAAATTTGTTTAGATCCATGAAAAACTCTGATAACCAAAGTAATCTTAAGAAAAAAGAACATATCTGGAGAGGCATCACACACTCTAATTTCAAACTATATTAGAAAACAGAATAGTATTGGGAAAAAAACAGACACACAGACCAAAAGCACAGAACAGAGAAGCCAGAAATAAACCCACATATGTGGTCACCTGATTGGAGGCAAAGGGGGCAAGAATATATAATGGGGAAAGTTAGCGTCTTCAATAAGTGGTGTTAGGAAAACTTAACAGCTACATGCAAAAGAATGAAACTGGACCCTGTCTACCCTATCTTACAACATACATAAAAATCAACTCAAAATGGATTAATGACCTGAAAACTTTACTAAACTGGCAGAAAACACAGGGGGTAAAGCTACTTGACATTGATCTTGTCAATGTGTTCAACTATTCTTTTTGTTATAAGGAGTGATCACATCTATGTTCTTTAATTTTGGAGCTGAAACTAGAAATGCCCCTACCCCCCTTATAATGTAATTGTCTTAAATATTTCCTGTGGATCAGCAGAATATTTATTTAACGTCAGATGTTGTTAAAATTTCTGATTTAGTGGCCAAACATAATTTTTTAAAGTCCAGAGTAAAGGATAGTATATTATTTTTACCTCTATTTTCACCCATTCCATTGCTGTTTCTCTTTCTTCTTTATGTTCCAAATTTCCTCCTTTATCATTTCCTTTCTATTTAAAGAACTCAGTCAGTTGAGTGGCTGACTTCAGCTCAGGTCATGATCTCGCAGTTGATGAGTTCAAGCCTCATGCTGGGCTCTTCGCTGACAGCTCTGAGCCTGGAGTCTGCTTTGGATTTTGTGTCTCCCTCTCACTTTGCCCCTCCCCTGCTCACACTCTGTCTCTGTCTCTCCCAAAAATAAATAAACATTAAAAAAATTTTTTTAAATAAAGAACTTCCATTTAGTTATTCTTTTAGAGTAGATCTGTGGGTGACAAATACTCTGTGTTTTTCTTCACTTGAGAATGTCTTTATTTCACCTTATTCCTGAAAGATGTTTTCACTGGCTACAGAATTACAAGCTGACAGCTTTTCTTTCAGCACCTGAAAAATGTGGTACCACTTTCTCTGACCTCCATGAAAAACCATTTCAATCGTTTCTCCATAAAAATAATGTATTCTTTCCCACTAGCTGCTTTCAATGTTTTCTTCTCTTTAATTTTTGGAAGTTTGATTTTGATGTATTCTGGCAAAGAATGTTTCAGATTGATCTGTTTTGGGTTTGCTCAGCTTCTTGAATCTATAATGCCATTTATCAATTGGGAAGTTTTCAGCATTATTTCTTTGAATATTTTTCAGCCTCACACTGTTCTTCTCCTTCTGGAACTCAAATGACCAAAAAAAAAAAAAAAAACAAACAAAAAAACCAAACCAAAAAAAAGAGCTAAATCTTCTATAATTGTCACATACGTCCTAGAAGCCCTGGTGATTTCTTATTCATCTACCTTCTCTCAGTTTTTCAAATTAGATAATTTCTACTGATCTGACTTCAAGTCCACTGATCCTTTTCTTTGTCATCTCCATTATGGTAGTGAGCCATTCAGTGAATTTTTATTTCAGTTATTTTATCTTTGGTTAAGTTTTGATCTTCTATTCCTTTGCTTAGGAATAAATGTAACAAAAGAAATATAAGACTTGTACACCAAAAACTACATAATATCATTGAAAGAAATTAAACAAGCCCTAAAGAAATGAAAAGACATTTTATGAATATGAACACTTCATATTTTAAGAAAGCACTACTCTCCAAATTGATCTACAGGTTTAATGCAACACCTATAAAAATCTCAGCTGCATTTGTTTTGCCAAAATTAATAAGCTGATTCTAAGACTTATATGGAAATTCAAGGGACCCAGAACAGCAATAACAATTCTGGGAAAAAGAAAAGTTGGAGAGCTCACACTTCCTTCTGTTTCAAAACATACTACAAAGCCATAGTAAAGAAGAACTAAGAAAATCACAACTTGAATATGCAAAGGCAATCCATATACACAATACACCAAGGTAACTCAGATGTTAGAGTTATCTGACAAAGATTTGAAAACAGTCATCAAAAAATATTTAATGAGCAGTTATGAGTATTCTTACAGTAAATGAGAAAAACAGAAAATCTCAGCAAAGGAATAAATTCAACAAAAGAAATAAGAGATGTGGTTCTGTCATAAGGGTAGACATTTTAATCAATGGAACAGAACTAAGAATCTAGAAATCAACCCTCACATTTATGGTCTGTTGATTTTTGATAAGGGTCCCACAACAAGGGTCCTACAAAATTCAATGGGGAGGAGGAATAATCTTTTCAACCAAAGACACTGAAACATGTAAAAGAATAAAGTTGGACCTCTACCTCATATCATACACAATTCAAAATGAATCAAAACCTAAACATATGACCTATCAGATAAAGGGCTAATATCAAAAATGTACAAGGAACTCACCAAACTTCACAATCACAAAACAAATAATCCAGTGAAGAAATGGGCAGAAGATATGAACAGACACTTCTCCAAAGAGGACATCCAGATGGCCTACAGACACATAAAACGATGCTCAACATCACTCATCATCAGGGAAACACAAATCAAAACCACACTGAGATACCACCTCACGCCAGTCA
>NC_043702.1:135323345-135408423 GCF_006229205.1 Suricata suricatta | reverse complement strand
AAAAAAAAAAAAAAAACCTAAACATATGAGATGACATTGTAAAACTCTTAGAAGAAAAAGGCTTAATCACTATGGTCTCTGATTAAACAACAGTTTCTTAGAAATGACACCAAAACCACAAACAAAACAAAACTAGCTAAACTGGGCTTCATCAGAATTAAAACTTTTTGGGCTTTAAAAAATACTATTAAGCCAGTAAAAAGACAACCCCCTCAATGGAAGAACATATTTGCAAATCACATACATGATAAGGGGCTTATATTCAGAATACATAATAACGCTCACAACTCAGTAATAAAGAGACAACCACATTTTAAAAACGGGGCCAATTTGTAGGAAAGTGGATGGACCTTGAGGGTGTCATGCTAAGCGAAATAAGTCAGGCAGAGAAGGGCAGACACTATATGTTTGCACTCATAGGTCTAACAGGAAAACAGGAGAAACCTAATGGAGGACCAGGGGGAGGGGAAGAGGGAAAGAGAGTTAGGGAGAGAGAGGGATGCAAAACTTGAGAGACTATCGAATGCTGAAAATGAACTGAGAGTTGAAGGGGAAGGGGGAGGGGAGAAAAGAGGTGGTGGTGATGGAGGAGGGCACTTGTGGGGAAGAGCACTGGGTGTTGTATGGAAACCAATTTGACAATAAACTATTAAAAAATAAATAAATAAATAAAAACGGGGCCAGACATTATTAATATTAATCTGCTCTCATTGTCTGAAGCAGAGACACCCTACAGAGTTAGGTGAGTCCATAAAACTACCCTAGTCCCTTTTCTTTGGGGGTCCCTTTTAATTAATGACACTAGGGAGATTAAAAGAAAATTGCCAAAAACAAAATAAAAGGTCCGATTCAGGCAGTCACCTCATTTATCCCACTATTAATATCATTGCCTGGGTAAAGTCCTCAACCTCCTTCCTTGCACTCACACCCTTCAGGCTTCTGTTATGACATATTTTCCCTCTGAGGTTACCACTGTTGGTCCTTCCAAAGCTGCTTTCACCCACTCTCCTTGAGAGAGGAGGGGATGGCAACACGAGACACAAATGATAATTTGCTTCAACAGGGCTGGCCCTGAGTCCATTCCCTTAAGGTATTTTGCCTCTAAAAACACTTACCATGCTTTCCATGGCTTTTTTCCTCCACCCAATTAAAAAAAAGTGGGCACATGATCTGAATATACATTTCTCCCAAAGAACATACAAAGTGGCCAATAAACACAGAAAAAAATCCTCAACATCAGTAACAATTAGGACAATGAAAATCAAACCCACGATGAGAGACACTAAAGGGGCTATAAAATAAAAGACAGATAGTAACAAGTGTTGGCAAGGACAAAGGAAAACCGGAACTCTCATGCACTGCTAGTGGGAAGTCCCTTTGAAAACTATAAGCATCCTCAAAAGGTTAAACACAGAGTTACCTATGCTCCAACAATTCTTCTCCTAAGTATATATCCAAGAGAAATGAAAATATATGTGTATATGCCCATGTGAAGTGTGTATAGCCACTTTTTTCACAATAGCCAATATTTATTAAAACTGAAGGAAAAAATCTAAAAACTAAATGTCCATCAACAGGAAAACAGATAAACTGTAGTATATGAGTGCACTAAATAAAACATTAAAACATTATACAGCAATAAAAATAAAGGAACAAATGACATACGTAACATGGATGACTCTTGCAAATGTTATACTGAGTATAATAAACCTGATCCAAGAGAATATATATGTTGTAAATATTTGAATTTCAAGAAGAAGTAGAACTAACTAACTGATGACAACTGAAGTCAGAAGAATAGTTCCCTGAGAGTGGGGTGAGAGGATTGATATGGACAGAAGTTGCTTAAGGAAACAAACCTTACTGGGGTTTTGGAAATGTTCTACTTTGCTATAGGTGGTGGTTGCACAGGTGTGTGTACAAGTGTGGGTACAGGTATTGGTATTCAGTTGTGTCCTTAAGATTTTTCTACTATATGTATCTCACTAAATCTATTTTATGTCTCCATTCTTTTAAATGATGAAGAAAAACTACTCTATGTACAATATTGTAACAAATACCTTCTTAAACATTTTAAGCACTCTCTACACCCAACTCGGGGCTCAAACTCATGACCCTGAAACCGAGAGTTGCATGCTCTACCACTAAGCCAGGTAGGTAGGTGCCCGTGTACCAAATATTTTTAAACTATGTTACACACATGTAAGTAGAGAAAATAAAGATGAGAATAAAAATGTACTTAAATTTTACAGTGGAGAGGTTAAGAGCTTAAGCTTTGGAGTCAATCTAAACTTTGTCACTTAATACTTCTAGGACTTCTCAACCTCCTGTTTCTTCACCAGTAAAATGCAGATAACAATATACCTACATTACAGGGCAGATGTGATGACTAAAAGAGACAATACACATAAGATGGTTGATATACAGTATGCACTAAAAAACTGCTTTATATCCTATCCCTCCCCCAACACACACATATAAACAGAATTATAGTTTTAGTTCCTGCTTTATAATTTTCTCATGACTTTTTTCGGGGTCTCTTTCTTTCAGATAATGGAGAACTGTGAATTCAACTCCAGAGAGTTTAGTATTTATCCTATGGGTAGTGCAAGTATCAGAGAGTTTTGATCAAGCCAGTGACATAATAAACATCAGTGTACAGAAGTCTCTTAGCAGCACTATGCTTGGTGGACTTGGGAAGGAGGAGCAGACCTGCCCAGGAGCAGCAGGTCAGCTTGAGGCAGAGAGGCCACTGTCACTACTTTACGTTCCACAACACCCTGGCAAAATCTAGACTTGCAATTATTCCCTGCTTTAAAAAAAATACATTTTCTATTTATTTCATAAAACTATACATGGATACAGGGACGCCTGGGTGGCTCAGTAGGTTAAGCCTCCGACTTCGGCTCAGGTCAGATCTCACGTTCGTGGGTTCGAGCCCCACGTCAGGCTCTGTGCTGACAGCTAGCTCAGAGCCTTGGAGCTGCTTCCGGTTCTGTGTCTCCTTCTCTCTTGGCCCCTCCCCCTCTCATGCTCTGTCTCTCTCTGTACCAAAAATAAATAAAACATTAAAAAAATTTTTTTAAAAAAACTATACATGGATACAGAATTTC
Source organism: Suricata suricatta (assembly GCF_006229205.1). NCBI lineage: Eukaryota > Metazoa > Chordata > Mammalia > Carnivora > Herpestidae > Suricata > Suricata suricatta. The sequence continues at coordinate 135,405,310 of NC_043702.1, read as the reverse complement.
TTTTTTTTTAAGATACATTCATTTATCCTTTTATTCTACAAGTATTCTTTTTTAAAACTGGGATATAATTGATATGTAACATTATATTAGTCAAAGATATTCAACATAAAGATTCAATATTTGTGTATACTGTGAAATGATCACCATAGTAAGTTTAGTTAACATCTCATGCTTTTGAAATCTTTTACAACACATAGTCACCGAGGCTCGCATGGAGAGGGCATGGTGCTGCATGTCATCATACAAACTATCCTTCCAGGTCATTTACAAATAGCCACGTCTTAAACACAGCACTCAAACAAACGTTTTCCTCTTGAACTGCATTACACAGTGTAAACACCTAACACCACAGATGCTCCCAACCAACCTGCTGAATTCCTTAACATTACCTTACAATAAATCTCAGAAAACCTGGTAATAAATCTTCAGCATTCAAAGACTTTCAGTGTGCTTTGGGAGTAGTTTTAATCTTTCTCCAGGGCTTGAGAGATCAAAATTATTCAAGAGGTCTGTGGGGTGTATGTGTGTGTGTTTAACCCATACCCTAATCTCAAATGTAGTTACAAACCTAACTTCCAGAGTTGAACTAAAAATCAATCCCAAGCAGTGGAAGAGAAAACTGTGTCTATAATACTGCCAGGTAACAAATGAAATCTATAAAGGATCTTTCTTAGAAAATAAAATAAAATTAAAAGTTCCAATTCCATCAGTCATAGAATGTAGAAACTGCAGTGCAATAAAAGTATATATGAGATATACTGACAGGTAAAAATGACAGAAAAACACAGAGTAGACTTTGACATATCTCTAATTACTACTCCGCTTCAGGCTAATGGTAAAAATTAGTCTTCAGATAGTTGATAACATCAGCCTGTCTCTGCTGGGTTAGTACCAAGATCTGTGGCCAAGAAAATACTTCTAATAAAATTGATTTTCCTTTTTGGCAACCAATAGGCCAGTCAATAATAATGTTGTTTAAGGAAGATTGAATCATGAGGGAGATGAACCTTTCCTTCCACTTATTATGTTTGTATTGTCTATATTTGAAAAGAGTTTTCAATAACGAAACCAAAGAAGAAATTACAAAGGGAAAGCTATTCTGAGAGCTAATCTCCAAAAGCCCTGTGATTTGGAAGCATATTAGCAATCCAAACTAACAAAGCCAAAAGCATTCCCTTAACTGAAGCTAGATCATGTGGATCAGGAATGTCAATAACAGGAAAACCGAGGCTAGGGGCAATACAAAGCCATCATGTGAATACAAAGACGTCAAGGAAAACATCGGTTGCACGTAGTCCTAACCGATTCATCCAAAAAATCTACGTGGAATTTTACTTTACATTAAAGCTGGTGTTCTGTAAAGATTATCCTATAAAGCCACATAAAGCAGTTTTTGAATTGTTTGTCTTATGTTAACCAAACATAATGTAAGAAAAACACAGATGAAAATCTCAGGCTATTCCTAACTTGGGAACATTTCCCTCCAAAACAATACAAACCAAATAAAAGACATGATACTTTATCATGTCTTTTTACAAAACTTTATCGTTTTTGTAAGGATAGTGGATAAGGGAACCAAAGGATGAAATAATGATTTAAAAGTTCATAAAGAAAAATAAACAAGTAAAAATCACAGAAAAATTCTCAGTTAAGTAGTAAAGAAATTTATCCTATCAGATATTAAAAAATATTTGAAGCCATACCATTAAACTATCATAGCACAAGTACATAAACAGAAAGATAGAGCAATGGAATAGGAAACAGCCCAGGTATACACAGAGGAAGTGAGAATATGAAGGAAAGAAAAAAGATACTTCAAATCAGTAGAGGAAAGATTCAACAAACATTACTGAACAATACTAATCGTCTACACAAAAATAAAGTTGGCACCATCTGGACAAAAATAAAATGTGTATTACATACATGTGACAAATTAATTCTAGATGGATCAAGGAAAGCATGAAATGATGAAGGTATGAGAAAGAAACAAGGGGAGATTTTTAATATTTATATGACAAAGTGCCCATTATCCTTAACACATAAAATGTTCCTACAAATTTCCAGTGGGAAACTGAGCAAAAAATATGAACAGGTGTTTCACAGAAAATGAAATACAAATGGTTCTTGGTTACAGGATGTTTAATACATTGGTCCATTTATATGGTACCAGCTATATTATGATACAGTTCTATAAAGGAATATTACACAGGCATTTAAAAGAACAAGGCATGGGTGCCAGAGTAGCTTAGTCAGTTAAGTGTCCGACTCTTGATCTCATGGTTCATGTGTTGGAGCCCTGAGTTGGGCACCATGCTGGCAGCGTGAAGCCTGCTTGGGATTCTCTTTCTCTCTCTCTCTGCCTCTCCCCCAGTCACATTCTCTCTCAACATAAATAAACTTTTATTCTATTGTAGTCTATTCTATTCTATTCTACTCTACTCTAAGAGAGAGGATGCAAGTGAGCAAGGGGCAGAGAGAGAGAGAGAGAGAGAGAGAGAGAGAGAGAGAGAGAGAGAAGCAGGGCTCACCCAAAGCGGAGCTTGAACTCATGAGCCAGGAGATCATGACCTGAGCGCAAAGTCCAATGCTTAATGAACTGAGCCACCCCAGCACCAATAAATAAACATTTAAAAAAAGGATAAGGCAGCATAATCTACATACCGATTTAGAACAATCTCCAAGATAAAGCAAGTTATAGAATAGTGTGTGTAGCTTGTATCACATTGTCCTACGGTACATGCTTTTATACATCTAAAACTACTCATGTTCTCTCTCTCCTCAAAAATAAACAAACATTTTTAAAAAACAAAGTCTTTTGGATTTTTTGTTTTTAAAAAAAGTTTATTTTGAGAGAGAGAAACAACATGAGTTGAGTGGGGGAAGGGCAGAGAGAGAGGAGAGAGAGAATCCCAAGTAGGATCTGTGCTGGCAGCACGGAGCCCAACATGGGGCTCAATTCCATGAACCATGAGATCAAGACCTGACCTGAGCCAAATCAAGAGTCAGGTGCTCAACCAACTGAGCCACCAAGGTGCCCCAGGTTTTTTTTTTTTTTTTTAATACATACTACCTATTAAGTGAAAAAATTAATAAAATATATATATGTCAAGCAAGTTTATGGCATAAGGCTCTGATCTAAACTATAACTCAAAGCTAGGGAACTGGTCCAAGAAGAATGTATACATATCTAATGGGGAAAGAGGTTATTTCTTCTGATAAAAAAACAAGGATACCCAAAAAGCTCTGGTAAATGCTCGGTTCTTCCTGGTACTCAGGTTCTATTTTTCTAACATTTTCTTTATAAACCAATGTGACTTTATTCAGTAATTACTGAGCATCTACCTTATGTCAGATATTATTTGAGGCACTAGTGATACAACTAAATTGTGGTACCTATATATGATAGTGTTGAGAATACAGACATGTAATCAGCCAATTATAATACAAAGAGATTGTACTGTGGTAACTTTTTGATGAGCTTAAGAACGGGGAGCTACAGGGCCACCTGGGTGACTCAGTCACTTAAGCATCCGACTTTGGCTCAGGTCATGATCTCGCTGTTTCCAAGTTTGAGCCCCATGTCAGGCTTTGTGCTGACAGCTCAGAGCCTGGAGCTTGTTTCAGATTCTGTATCTCCCCCTCTCTCTCTGCCCCTCCCCTGCTTATGCTCTGTCTCTATTTCAAAAATAAACAAAAAAAAAATTTTTTTTTAAAGGAGCTATAAACTATTGGGGATTTCTAACTGGTTGGAGTGAAGGAAGGCTTCCTGGAGGAAGTAATGTATAAACTGAGGCCTGGGAAGGAGAATGAAGAACAAATGAAACAGCATATAAAAAGGCCAAGAGATGAGCAGTATGTCAAGTCCTTCAAAGGAGTGGAGCATAGCCTACTAGGGAAGGTCATAAGAACTGAGAAAATAGTGGAATATAAGATCATGAAGGGTTTTACAGAGCATATTAAACTTAGATTTTATTTTAGGAAAACAAAAGTAAATAAGAAAACACCTACAAATTAGCATTTTAAAAAGGCTGTCCAGATGAAAGGATAAAGGATATCAAGATTAGAAGGAGAAAGATAGTTCAGAGCTGCTGAAATAATTTAAGAAGCCTAAACTAGTGTACCAGAAGTGCTGAAACAGAGAAGTGGGTAGATAGACTTGAACGGGTGTGAAAACTGAGAAGAATCAAGGATGATTCCTGGAAAACTGGGTGGATGATGGTGTCAGTTACGGGGAGGGGTAGTGGCAGTTGTTAAGAGACAGTAGGTTCAGTGTGAGATGCTGGGACCTGGGAATGTTTGATGGATAGCTAAGAAGAGTTCCATGTTTTTGGACCTACTGACTGAGATCTGAGTTGGTGATAAAGATTTCTTCTATTCTCAGTGAAATGAGAGATAATCTGAGAATGAAAAGGACCAGAAGACTTTTCAGGCAAAATTAAAGATGGATACCATGATTCATGATAGTATCAGCATTGCATAATTTTTTTCCCTAGCTTTGCCCAGAGACTAGGTGTATACATGCAAAAGGCAGGTGATTGGATTAATCAGATTTAGGCTTTTTTCAGGTGGCTGTAACAGTGGAAAAACAGGGAATGGAGATGAGGATGAGAATAACAGTATGAGAATGGATAAAATGAACTGAAGTGGAAGAAGGTGGGTTAGCAGAGAAACTAAAGATTTCTTTTAGGTCAAGTAAGAGGTTTAGATGAAATGGAGAGTGTGGTTAGAACTAAAAATTTCAGACTTAATGAAAAGAGCCAGGAGGAGTGCATAAGGCCAAGGGAGTTGGACCAGAATGGATATATATAGCAACAAATGTTATATAAAGAAAAGCATTTTATATATAATACACTAAATTAAAAAGCAAATACCTAGAAGAAAACAAGGATACCCACTTATATTACTTCTATCGACACAGTACTGAAGGTCTGGTTAGCTCAATTAAGCAAAAAAAAAAATAAATAAATAAAAGGAATCCCAAGGTGCCTGGCTGACTCATTCATTATAGTGCAAGACTCTTGATTTTGAGGTCATGAGTTTGAGCCCCACGTTGGGTGTAGAGATTATTTTAAAAAAAGAAAAGAAAAGGAAACTAAATTGTAAAAGAAGAAATAAAAAACCCTAAAGATTCTACAAAAAACTGTAAGGACTAATAAACTAATTCAGCACAATTGCAGGATATACAAAAACCTGCAAAAATCAACTGTGTTTCTGAACATGAACAATGAACACTCCAAAATGGAAATTTAGGAAACAGTTTCATTTACAATAGCATCAAAAAAGAAAAAAATATTTAGGAACAAACTTTATCAAGGAGGTGGAAGAAATATATACTAAAAGCCACAAAACGCTGCCTAAATAATTTCGAGACACCAATAGGGAAACATCTCACAGATTGGAAGACTTAATAGTAAGATGCCAATACTCCCCAAAATGATCTACAGATTCAACGCAATCCCTGTGAAAATCCCAATGACATTTTCTTGCAGAAAAAAAAAAAAATTCATCCCATCAAGCAACCCACAATAGTCAAACAGTCTTGAAAAAAGAAAAACAAGGAGTGCCTACGTGGCTCAGTCAGTTAAGCATCCAACTCGATTTTGGCTCAGGTCATGATCTCATGGTTCAGTTCATGGTATAAGGTTGCACACTGTTAGTGTGAAGTCTTCTTGGGATTCTATATTTCAACCTACCCCTCCCTTGCTCACACATGGGCACATATGCCCTCTAAATAAATAAATTAAAAAAAAAAAAAAAGCTGGAGGTCTCACACTTCCTGATTTCAAATTTTACTACAAAGCTATAGTAATCAAACCACTGTGGTAATGGCATAAAGACAGAAATCTAGACCAAAAGAACAGAACAGAACAGAAAGCCTAAACCATTAAAGATATGATCAAATGACTTCTGACAAGGGTTCCAAGACTATCCTATGGGGAAAAGACATTTCAACAAATGGTGCTGAAAAAACTGACTATTCATATGCAAGAAATGAAACTGGACCCCTACTTTATGCCAGACACAAAAACTAACTCAAAATGGGTCAAAGACCTAAACGTATGAGCTGAAATTATAAAACTCTTGAAGAAATTATAGGGAAAAAGCTTTAAAACATGGAATTTGGCAATGATTTCTTCTATATGATACCAAAAGCACAGGCATTAAAAGAGAAAGTTAGCCTTCATCAAATTTAAAACTGTGTGCATCAAAGCACCCTTAAAAAAAAAGTGAAAGACAATTCACAGAATGGGAGAAAATATTTGTAAATCATTTATCTGACATGGGACTGACATCCGGAATATATAAAGAATTCTTATCACTTAACAATAAAAATACAACCAACTCAATTTAAAAACAGCAAAGCACGTAAACAAAGTGATATACAAACGGCCAATAATCACATGAAAAGACGTTCAACATCACCAGTCATTAGGGAAATGCATATCAAAACCACAATGAGACACCATTTCTCACTCATTACAATGCCTATTATGAAAAATACAAAAAATAACAAGTGTTGCTAAAGATGTGACGAAATTGGAACCCTTGTGCATGGCTGATGGAAACATATAATGGTGCAGCCACTGTGTAAAATGGTAGGGTGAGTCCTTAAAATATTCAATAAAGAATAAAGAATTACCTTATGACCCAGCAAATCCAGTTCTGGGTATATACTCAAGAGATATGAAGGTAAGGACTCAAATTTGCTACCTATGTTTATAGCAATATTAATCGCAATAAAAGAGTAAAGCAACTCAAGTGTCTATAGATGAATATTTGGATAAACAAATATAGAGAGATATATATATAGAAAAGGAAAGGAGAGATATATATACATAGAAAAAGAAAGGAGGTTTTGACACATGCTACCAACATGGACGATCCTTGAAAATATTATGTTAAGTGAAGTAAGTCAGTCACAAAGACAATTATATAATTCCACTTACATAAGGTACTTAGAATAGTCAAATTCATGAAGGAGGTAAGTAGAATGGCGGTTGCCAAGAACTTGGGGAACGGGGAGTTAGTTATGACTTCAGAGTTTCAGCTGAGGAAGAAGATTCTGGAGATGGATGGTGCTGATAGTTGAACAATGTGTACTTAATGCCATAGAACTGCATACTTAAAAATGGTTAAAATGATAAATTTTATGTTATGTACATTTAAAATTAAAAAAAAAAGAAAACAGAAGGATAAATCTTAATGATCTACTTGGCAATGGTTTCCCAAGTATGACACCAAAAGCCCAACCAACAAAAGAAAAAACAGATACACTGAACTAAAACAAGATTAAAAACCTGTGTACCAAATGACACTATCAAAAAAGTGAACAGATAACCCACAGAAATGGAGAAGGTATCTGCAAATCATGTATCCGGCAGTGGTCTACTATCCAGGATATATAAAAAAAACCCTCTTCATCTTTACAAAAAGATAAGCAACTCAATTTTTAAAATGGTGAGAGGCTTGAACAGACATTTTCCCAAAAAAAATACAGAAATTGTTAACAAGTAAATGAAAAGATATCAATATCATTAGTTGTTAAGGAAATGTAAATCAAAATCAAACACGATGAAATATGTGGCTAAGCAGTAGAGAAATCAGAACCCTCCTGGTGGGAATGTAAAATGGTGCAATTCCCGTAGAAAACAGTTTGTATAGGTTCCTGAAAAATATCAGATTAGCATACAACTCTGAAATTCCACTCTTAGGTACAGAATCAAAGAACTGAAAACAAGTGCTCCCAAAAACTCATGCATGAATTGTTCATATCAATTATTCATAATTGCCAAAAAATGTAAATAACCCAACTGTTCATCAGCTGATGAAATGATAAACAAAATGTGGTATGATCCATACAATGTTGTAATATTTAGCCATAAAACATGAAGTAGTTACCTGCTACATAGATAAACCTTGAACACATTATTCTAAGTGAAAGAAGCCAGACACAAAGGCTACATATTTTATGATTTCATTTACATGAAAAATCCAGAATAGGCAAATCCATTGAAACAGAAAGATTAGTTGTTGGCAAGGTCTGTAATGAGGGGGAAACAGGGAGTGGCTGCTTAATAGGTACAAGGTTTCCTTTTGGGGTGATGAAAACGTGAAACAAAAATGTAGTGACAGTCACACAACACTGTTAAGTGTATGAATGCCAATAAATTGTACACTTTAAAGTGTTTAATATGGTGAATTTTATGATGTGTGGATTTTACCTCCATTTTTTTAAGAAGCTCCCTTATCACTCTTACCTGGCAATTAATATCAGCTCTATATTGTAGCAAGACTGTGACTAGTTCTTTATGTCCTCGATCACATGCCCAATGGAGTAGAGTTCTGCCCTAAAAACACAAAAATTGAGATAAATGAATTTCTTAATCCAGCTATGAGGCCACATAAAATGTACTTCTTTTTTGTTTGGTTGAGAATTGTGTTTTTACTTATTTTATCTTACTTGACTATAGTTGACATACAATGTTACATTAGTTTCAGGTTACAACACACTGATTCAACTTCTCTATGATATTATGCTGTGCTCACCACAAGCAAAACTACCATCTGTCACCATGCAATGCTATTACAAGATCACTGCCTATATTCCCTATGCTGTGCCTTTTATTCGTGTGATTTATTTATTCTATAACTGAAACCCTGTATCTCTTCACCCATTTTCCCCATAACCCCATCCCCCTTCCTTTTGACAGCCATCAGTTTTCTTTATTTATAGGTCTGAATCTGCCTTTTGTTTACTCATTTGTTTTGTTTTATATTCCACATGAGTGAAATTGTATGATATTTGTCTTTATTAGTTTGATCTATTTCACTTAGCATAATATCCTCTAGGTCCATCCATATTGCTTTGCCAAATGGCAAGATCTCATCTTTTTTATACAAGAGCATAATACTTGTGTGTGTGTACTTATAGATACACTGCACCTTCTTTATCCACTCATCTATCAATGGACACTTAGGCTGCTTCCGGATCTTGGCTATTGTACATAATTCTGCAATAAACATAGGGGTGCATATACCTTTTCAAATTAGTGTTTTCATTTTCTTTGAGTAAATACCCAATAGGGAAATGACTGGATAATATAGTATTTCTACTTTTAATTTTTTGAGACTCCATACTGTTTTCCACAGTAGCTGCACCAATTTACATTCCACCAACAATGCAGGAAGGTTTCTTTTACTCCATATCCTCAACAACACTTATTTTTTCTTATGTGTTTTTTTTTTAATTTTTTAGCCACTCTGACAGTTGTAAGGTGACATCTCATTGTGATTTTAATTTGAATTTTCCTAATGATTATTGATGCTGACCATCTTTTCATGTATCTATTGGCCATCTATACTATATGTCTTTGGAAAAATGTTTATTTAGGTCCTCTGCCAACTTTTTAATTGGGCTGTTTATTTTTTTGGTGTTCAGGTATATGAGTTCTTTATATATTTTGTATATCAACTCCTCATTGGATATATGACTTAGAAATCTTTTCTCATTCAGTAGGTTGCCTTATTGTTTTGCTTTGCTTTCTATAGCTTTTTGTTTTGCTCTAGTCCCAATAATTTATCTTTGCTTTTGTTTCCCTTGCCTTAGGAGACTTATCTAGAAAAATGTTGCTATGGTTGATGTCAGTGAAATTACTGCCTGTGTTCTCTTCTAAGTTTTTATGATTTCAGATCTCACATTTAGGTCTTTAATTAATTTTGAATTTAATTTTGTGGATGGTGTGAGAAAATGGTAGTTTCATTCTTTTATATGTAGCTGTCTACTTTTCTCAGCACCATTTACTGAATGGATATTGGATAGTTTTGCTATTGGATAGTTTTGTCTTTGTCATAGGTTAATTGACTATATGAGCATGGGTTTATATTTGGGCTCTTTATTCTACTGATCTATGTGTCTATTTTGTACCAATACCACACTGTTTTCAATAATCCACTATGTAGTATATCTTGAAATCTAAAATTATGATATCTGCATTTTTTCTTTCTCATGATTGCTTTGGTTATCTGGATTCTTTTGTGGTTTCATCCAAATTTTAGAATTATTTGTTCTCATTCTGTGAATAATACTGTTGGTATTTTGATAGGGATTGCACTGAATCTGTAGATTGCTTTGGACTGTATGAACATTTTAACAATACTGATTCTTCCAATCCATAAGCAGGAGATATCTTTTCATTTGTGTTGTCTTCAATTTCTTTCATCAATGTTTTAAAGCTTTTAGAGTATAGGTCTTCCTTTGACTTCCTTAGTTAAGTTTATTCCTAGGTATTTTATTATTTTTGGTGTAATTGTAAATAAAATTATTTCTTAATTTCTGTTATTTTGTTACTAGTATAGAGAAATGCTATTGAATTCATTTATCAGTTCTAATGTTTCTTTTTTTTTTTTTTGTGGAGGCTTTAGGGTTTTCTATGTATAGTATCATCTGCAAATAGTGACAGTTTAACTTCTTCCTTACCAATATGGATGCCTTTTATTTCTTTTTCTTGTCTGATTACTATGGATAAGACTTCCAGTACTATGTTGAATAAAGTGGTGAGAGTGGACATCCTTGTCTTGTTCCTAACCTTAGAGGAAAAACTCTGTTTTTCACCACCGAATATGATGTTAGCTGTTCAGTTTTTCATATATGCTTTTTTATTATGTTGAGGTATTTCCCCCCCTAAACTCATTTTGTTGAGGATTTTTACATCTGTGTTCATGAATATTGACCTATAGTTTTCTTTGTTGGTGGTGTCTCTAATTTTGGTGTCAGGATAACACTGGCCTTGTAGAATGTTTTTAAAGCTTTCCTTCCTTTTCTATTTATTGGAATAGTTTAAGGACAATAGGAATGAACTCTTCTTTAAATGTTTGATAGAGTTCACCTGTGGACCTATCTGGTCCTGCACTTTATTTTTTTCATAGTTTTTTGATCACCAATTCAATTTTGTTACTAGAGTTTCAGATTTTCTATTTCTTCCTGATTTAATTTTAGAAGAGTGTATGCTTTTTATAGGAATTTATCCACCTTCTCTAGGTTGGCCAATTTGTTGGCATGTAATTTTTCATAGCAGTCTCTTAAAATCCTTTGTATTTTTGTGGTGTCAATTGTTACTTTTATTTCTTGCCTTATTTTTGGAGGGGTTTATTTACTTATTTTTTTCCCTTTTTTTGTCTTTAGGTCAACAGATCATTTCTTTTGGCTCTGCTCTTTATTATTTCCTTTCTTCTATTCATCTTGGGCTTAGTTTGTTCTTCTTTTTCTAGTTCTTTTAGGTGTATAGTTAGGCTGTTTAGTTGAGTGTTTTCTTGTTTCTTGAGTCAGGGCTTTATTGCCCTTATGTCTTTCTTAGAACTGCTCCTGCTGCATCCAAAAGATGTGGGACATTTGTGTTTTCATTTTCATTGGTCTCCATGTATTTTTTAAATTTCTTCTTTGACTTCGTTAACACTTTGCCTGTTTAGTATTATGTTGTTTAGACTCCGTGTGTTTGTGATTTTTCTAGTTTTTTTCTTGTAATTGATGTCTAGTTTTATACTATTGTGATCAGAAAAGTGTTCTTAAATTAATCGAGACTTGCTTTGTGGCTTAACACGGGATCTATTTTGGAGAGTGTGCCATGTGCACTTGAAGAGAATGTGCATTCTGTTGGTTTTGGATGGAATGTTCTGTATATATATCTATTATAGCCATCTGGTATAATGTGTCATTCAAAGATACTGCTTCTTTATTGATTTTCTGCCTAAAGCTATCCATTGATGTAAGTGGGGTGTTAAGTTTCCTACTATTACTGTCTTACCATAAATTATCCTTCTCTTTTTTCTTTAATTTACTCAATTTATTTTTATTTACCTGTGAATGTTTTCTTATAGGCTTACACAAAACCCAAAGAGGCAGGAAAGAAGAAAATTTTTAAATGTGGGTGCAAATTATTCACAATTTGTTATAGTAAACTATTTTGTTCAGAGCCCACTAAGAATTTTGTTTAATGAAGACAGTTCTAAAAACCAAGTAAAAAATGTATTGTTGAGTAAAGAGTCTTCTATGTTAAAATGTCTGTAGCTCTTAATGTGTATTGACCTGCTGTTACTAAGGCACGAATTCCAAAACCTTTAATATGGACAATCAGATATTCTAATAGGACCCTTGAGGGAAAATACCAATGTATAAAGTTCTCTATAGTTCTATTTAACTGTTTCATAGCTTTTTCATTAAAAGAATCAGAATTTCAAAGTCTCTATCTTCATTCTAATTTTAAGTGTACGTTTCATGGCTATGAAGTTAAACTATTAACAAGTTAAAATGTTGTGTGATATACTTACACAGAGCACCAACCAAAATACCTAACAGTTAAGAAAACATAATAATAATATATCTAGTACTTTTACCTCAAACTGTACAGATAATTTCTACTTCTCAATCAAGTTCCTGAGTTCTCCTTAAGTTTAACCCAATAGGGTTATATCGACTAATGCTAATATATAAATCTTTAGCTGTTGCAATGGGAAAGCAGACAAGCAACACATTTTACTGTTAATGGGAGATATATTTTAAATTTCCCATATGTGGTGCCAAAAATTTACTTTAGGGGAAACACCTATGACTGGACCTCAGTAGTGATTTTCACTTTAGATATATTTTCCAGACGGTAGCACTAGTAGTATAGCAATGTTTTAAGAGGATGATGTGCTCTCAGACATTTATACTATGCTTTTTAATATGTTTTTTGACCTGTAATGTAATTAATTTTTGTAACACATTATTTTAATGGTACACTAATTAACCTTGAATTAGAATGAATTCCCTGACAATGGCTTTCTGTAGAAGTGCTGAAGATATCTACATTAAGACGACCTAATGATTAATCTTTTTATGCAGTATTAAGAAGCTCAAAACAAGGGCAAGATTAAACCTACTTGTAAATAAGCAAAGATAAAATAAATCAAGCTTTGGAATTTTTGCTTTCAAAATGTTCTATACTTAAAAGAACAAAGGCCAGCACAACCAGGAGACTGAATGCAATAACTCTCTACTTCAAATTACAAAGGTCCCATAAACATGCTCTAATTTAAGATTATTAATCTAAGTAATAACATAACAGTAATTTGCAGAGATGCCAACCTCATAACCATTCAAGACAAAATCAGGAAGTAAACGCCTATAGTTTCTTTTCTTTCTCCTTGTTAACCACAAACATATCTGGACCAATACAATGCAATAATTAAATTATTTTAGATACAGGATTTATAAGCTCTCCAAGGAAAAATCATGAATTAAAAGCACATAAAACTTACAGTTGCTTAAAGACTATCCAAATTCATAAAGTAGCTTATGTATTTTTTAAATAATTGCTTTACCTTCTATAAATGGCATAATCTCCTACACATTTTCAAGTTAAATGTATTTTTACTGCTACCACAAAAGGTGACAATCTTTGTTTCTAGTTTTAACGACTTTCCAGAAAGATATCCTACAAGTATTTAGGAGATTAGAGGGGAAAGCCATTATTAAAAAGAATCTGTGGCCACAAAAAGACTAACATGCACTGTTTGGAGAGCTCTGGATTAATTCTGGAATTCAAATACAGTAACACACCGGGGGTAAAAAAGAAAGAGTTCTCATCTGTTAACCAAGGGTGCAGATACTGTCCTACCTCAGACAGATGAATGACTCTTAAGTGCTTGGAAAGTGCAAGGTGGCAGCTAACCTATTAAGTGGTATTACTTTCATACCTTCTGGAAAATACAGAGCAGGTCTTAATATTTTAAATGCTTCTTTGATATCCTTGGTTACTTGTCCTTATAAACTGTAGAATTTTTTAAAACTAGATTTTCTCCTGATACCACATATTAAATGAAGAGAATGTATTATAAAATGAGTCTTGATGTTCTTACAGTATTTTGAGAACAGACACAAAACATACACCATACAAAGACAAAAACCTGGCAAAGTTGGTATGTTTAAATTGGAAAGAGTTGTCATCTTGCCATTCTGTGCAAAAGAAATACTGTAAACAAATCAATTTGAATTTCACTCTGTAAAAGAAGTGTTTAAGTTGACAATCGTAGTAGAGACTGACCTCAGCTACCAACAGCCTTTCATGTCTCTGTCTCCTCCATCCTATCCTTATCTTCTACCTTTTGGGGATGCTGTAGCCAGCAATTCCCTCACCTGCAAGCACCAGAAACTACAAAATGCCTCAAACACCTCCCTCTCAATAATTAACTGACAATGTGCCTTCAAAAACTTGCATACAGGATTAGGACCGGAGGCAGTTTAAGGTCTCCGAATATACCTAGCATGGAAGCCCGTGGCTCCCTGTAGGATAATTTATTTACCAGCATTAAGAACACCACCACTCATCAGTATATGTGATACATATTTAAAATGAGCAACTACATGATCTCTTTCACGGGCTAAGCTCTAAGGTAATGAGAAATGGTGTTGCTGAGTTATCAGGGAATTGAGAAGGATTTTAAATACACTTTTTAAAAAACATCTTTTCACAAGGAGTTACTAAGCCATACTGGCAGTGACTTAAGAGTGAAGAAATAAGTAAAGGAGGTATTACTTTATCCTGTATAAAATAAGTAATAACAGCAGTAACAAGTTGTCATCAAAACATCCCCCGTGTCCATCACAAGACAATGGATAAGTAATGATACATTATTTCGAGGGCATATTATTCAGCAATATAAAAAAAAAGGAAGAATTGATTTACACAACAAAATGGATGAATCTCAGAAACATCACACTAAATGGGAGAAAACTTACACCGAAAGTATTATGATTCCATTTATATAAAGTTATAGAACACATAAAATCAATCTATGGTAGAAAAAGTGTTAGAACAGTGGTGACTTTTGTGGAATTAGAAGAACAGATCAGCTGGGAAGGGGCATGAGGGAACTTTCTGGGGGTGACAGTAATGTCCTATATCCTGACAGGAACTTCAGTGGCATATGCATTTATCAAAATTAAATTGAATGTGCAGTTAAGATTTGTGCATTTCACTGTATGTAAATGCTATCCTAAAAATCAAACTAACACTGAATTCCAGTTAATGAAATGATACTGAAGCATTTAGATGGAAGCAAAATACTCTGAAATGCATTAAAAATGAGATAGATAAATTGATGGATAGAAAGATGGGTAGATATCGATAAAGCAAGCATCGTGCTAAGTGAAATGAGCCAGTCATAAAGGACAAATATTTGTGATTCCATTCACATGAGATAGCTAAAGTAGTCAAATTCCCAAAGATACAAAGTAGAAAGGTGATTGGGGAGTGGGGATCAGGGAGAGAATGGGGAATTAGTGTTTAATGAGGAAAGACTGTCAGCTGGGGAAGATGAAAAAGTTCTGGAGATGGATGGTGGTGGCAGTTGTACAACAATGCAAACATAACTTAGTGCCACAAAACTGTACACTTAAAAATGGTCAAGATGGTAAGTTCTATGTTACGTATACTTTACCGCAATAAAAACTAAGTAAAAAGTAAGTTGCCAAAAAGCTCCGAAGATTTAAACTATTTTTACTATTTTTCTGATTTTGTATTAAAACCGAGTTTCTGATGTAAAGTGAGGCTAGATTTTGAAATAGTGCTGCCAGCATTAATGCAAATGAGACTACTGTGACAGTTCAGAACGCATTTCTCATTATTAGTGTGAATGAACAAGTTCCTGCAAATTACTATGTAAACCAAATGTACAACCAACATAGCACATACTCAAATGCAGAGAGTTATTAAAAAGATACATTTTGTCCTTTTCTCTAATCTTAAAGAAAAGCATAAATTTAGCCTCAGTGTATGGACTCTGCTTCTTAAACTTTCTGTTAGGTTAATATTCTCAGTTTTACCAAATTTTTAGCAGTTTCTAGGGCAAGAGCATGTAAGTTATATTGTGATAAGAGCCACAAATTTAAAACACAGCAAGAAGGGAAAGGAATGAAGAGAAAGGTAACTTCCTTCAAAGCATTTGAAAGAATCGATAAAAATGGAGAATGGTATAGAAAAATGTAATTACAAAAACCTTCTTCTGTTATGGGAAATACAATGTCCTAATTATTATGTCAGCTGGAAACACCATGCAATTTTCTCAAATTAAAAATATATGCCTTACTATATTAGTAATTACAACTTGAATGAATAAAAGATATATATACATACCAGGAACTATACTTATCCATAATAAATTAACTTCATTATAAAATATGATTATTTCATTTAAAAGCATTTTACATATATGTTCATGTCCCATGATAGTTATAGATCTAAATACATACACACATATATATTTCCAGCAATATATGACTGTTTATTTCACTATGTAGAAATGCATATCATTTATGACTATAAGTTAAATTTCTATGACTATGACTTATCATTTTATGACAATTAAATTTCTTTATGTGCTTATAGCAAATTTTAAGTATAATAAATGTAATTTTTAGTCATCTAAGGGCAAGAATGAAATTGGGTTGAAGTTGCTGGATGAACATTTTAAATCAAGTCATATACCACCCCAAAGAATCCTAGGCAATCAGTAATGAAATCTCTCAAGCTCAAATATCAAATAGATAGACACAAAGAACTGGATGTCCTTTCAAAACTGTAATTGTCACCCAACTTATTATAGCAGGGAAATGTCTTTCTTTTTAAATAAAGGGGTAAAAGTATTTTGCTAGCAATTTATTTCTGACATTTCATACTTTTAGCCCATCATCAAGGCTTAACAAGTTGTTGTTTTATTTGTTAGAGCCTTAAAAGTCATGAAGCAATACCATTTATTTTATTTAGGATGTTAAGTTTGATTCTAATTTTAAGCTCTCATTTCCCTCATGTTCCTAAATTAATTCATACCAATCCCTGATTAATAATAAAAGGCTTGCCATCAGTATTCAAGGCCCAGCCTGAGATGTCATGGCTGAGAGGGCAGAAATCTGCTTGGAGCAATGAGAGAACCCAACTGAATTCTTGGCGTCTCAGTCTATGAATGTGTAAGCACTTCATCTGCTCATGGAAACACAATGTTCTGGCAGGCTGGGGGTGAAGGTGGCTGCATGGGTAGCGAACTGGAAGACCTGGGACGCCATACTACATCAATGTAACTGAACTGTCAGTGTAAACTATTTGTGTTCTAGACATTTTATTCCTATGACTGCTGTCCAGTGATCTTTGCAAAGGTCATGTGTAGAGTTGCCTTTTAGTAGTATTTTGTAAAAGAAAGTATTGCAAATCATAGCATAACACTAGCAGGGTCAACTGGAAATTGTGTATCCTTCTTAAATCCAGTGGCAAAAAAACACTCTCTCAGACCCCCATTTCCACTCAACACTTACACGTATGTGACAGCTCTGACTTCATCCCTGTCTGTAAAATGAGGAGAGCATCTATTTACAGGATTGTTGGGAAAATGAGTCAAAATACTCTGTAAACTAAAACACACACCATATGAAGTTTATTATTTGAAAGATGGAAAGTTCTCATAGGAAACATCTAGTACATGCATGATGCATTCCAGGGAAAAAGTGACCTTGAAAAGTTAAGTGGGCTTCGAGTTTCCAGTTCCATATATAAGGGGATTGGAAGTTGACACTCCATCCTAACAACAAGCAAAATGCTGAAAAGATTGAAATGTCAACTATTCTTGGATCCGTAAGAGAGGGGAGGATGCAGGGCAAACCACTGCCCCCAAGAGTAGAGAGACAGGTGACTGGACTTCCTAGAGTCGAGCTTCACAAGGGAAACCACCCCAGGAACCAGAGCCAGGCCGCAAAACTGGACTATGATGACAAACTGCTGAAGCCTCGGTGCAGACAACACAGAGTTAAAAACTCCAGGGGCATCTACTCATTATGGGGAAGGTACAGAACATTGTGAGATTTACCTCCAGGAGCTTTGAGGTTCCCAAAGTAACTTTCAGACAAAAATGCCCTCCGACTTCTGGAGGGGGAAATGAACCCTTCTAAAATACGCCTCAGTACTCTGTTCTTAATGAGGCCTGTTCTTTGGGGATAACTAGTTACCCAGAGCCTAACCTGCTGGGCCCTAAATCCAGTCCACTCTAAACATCCAACTCCACCTAAGCAGGGAGGAGAAAAACACAGAAACACTTGTGAGATTCACAGTCCAGAGGCATAGACTCAATAAAGACTGAGACCTAGTCAAAGGACTAGAGAGCCCTTCCCCTCCCCCACGCCTCTCCAGCACATTACTGAAGGACTATTTAAAGCAGTTCCCTTTATCTGGTATATGATGTGTAGCTATCAGTAAAAATTACATAGCATACCAAAGGGCAAAAAGCACAATTTGAAGAGAGTAGTTATTGGAACCAAACATGGTAAGGATATTGAAATTATCAGGCTAAGAATTTAAAACAACCATGATTAATATGCTAAAGACTCTAATAAATAAAACGGACAGTAACAAGAACAGATGCACAATGTAAGTAGAGAGATAGAAATCCTAAGGAAGAACCAAAAAAAAAAAAAAATGCTAGAGACCAAAAAAAACCCACCAGAAATAAAGAATGCCTTGGTGGGCTTAATAGTGGCCTGGATACAGCTAAGCAAAGAATCTCTGAGCTAGAGGATATATCCAATAGAATCCTCAAAAACTAAAAAGCAAAGAGAACAAAAACTAATCAGAATATCCAAGTACTGTGCAAAAATTACAAGAAGTGTAACATATGCATAATGGGGACACCAGAAGGAGAAGAAACAAAAGAAGGTACAGAAGAATGTAAAACAATGACTGGATTTCTCCCAAATGAATGCTGAACACCAGGCCACAGATCCAGGAAGGCCAGAGAACACCAGGCAAGATAAATGCCAGGGGTGCCTGGGTGGCTCAGTCAGTTAAGTATCTGACTTCGGCTCAGGTCATGATCTCATGGTTCACAGGTTCAAGCCCCGTGATGGGTTCAGTGCTGATGTTGAGGAGCCTCCCTGGGGTTCTCACTCTCTGCCCAGCACTCCCCTGCTCTTACTTTCTCTCATAATAAATTAAACTAAAAAAAAAAAAAAAATATATATATATATATGCCAAAAAACCCCTACACCTAGGCACATTATTTTCAAATGATAAAAAGTCAAAGACAAAGAAAAATCCTAAAAGAGGAAAAAAATCAGACTGTTTCACATCAGTGAAAAATAAGAAAATGAAAGTTTTTATTTTGCCTTCTTATAAACAAAGATAAGAATTCCATCTGATTCCTCCTCAGAAACCATGCAAACAATAAGAGAGTGGAGTGAAATATTTAGTGTTTTGAAAAAAGCTCCACCACCCTAGAGTTATGTATCCTGAGAAATTCTCCTTCAAAAATGAAGGAAAAATAAAGACTTTCTCAGGCAAACAAAAATGAAGGGAATTTGTTGTCAGTAGACTTTGGAAAAAATGTTAAAAGAAGTTCTTTGGAGAGAAGGAAAATAATATAAATCAGAAACTTGAATCTACATAAAGAAAACAAGAAGAGAGAAGAAGGAATGAGTGAAGGCAAAATAAAAACTTTCGTTTTTCTTATTTTTCACTGATGTGAAAGGTAACAGTCTATTCCGTGTGTGTCAGATATTGTTTAAGGACTTCACACACATTAACATTATCCTCAAAACAACGCTGACCCAGGTACCACCATAATCCGCATTTCACACATTAGGAAACTGGGACACAGAATAAACGTGACAAAAGTCACATGCCTAGGAAATGACAGTGCGAAGACCTGAACCCATGTAGTCTAGCTCACCACAATTATACTGCTTCTAATCATTCATTAGTTCATCAAATATTTACTAAGCATGTGGAATATGCCAAAAACTTAGATAAAACATTTTCAACAAGATCTCAAAATGTTTACCTTTCTCAGGAAGCTACTGAAAGAAGTGCACCATCAAAACTGCGAAACAAATAAAAAAGGAAGCTACTGTAGGAGACACTTCATCCAAACAAGGAAGTAAACAATAAAAGATAAAGACCCGAGATCCAGAAAGCAGAAGAATCCAGGAGAGACGGGAAGAAAACTCCCAGGACAGAGCTAAAGCATCATCCCAGGATGACAGATTAGAGAAGAAGAGAGGAGAGTTCCAAAAGGGATATCACTAAAACAATATGGGACTGATTCCGCACATCTGCAGAGAAGACCTCTTTTGGGCAATTTGAGTAAAGAACTGATGACAGAAACACAGAAGATACAACACATAAAAACCAAAAAAGAAGCAACTATTAGCCTTAAAAAACCAGAATGCTGTGCCATGGTATATATATTGCATTATTCATAATTACATAATTATTCATTTCCTTCCCACCACTGCATTGCTTCCAAGTAATCAGAATGGGCTTCCTACCATACAGACTTGGGGTTCGGCCTTGTGACTTTTTTGGGTGAAGGAATATGAATAGATGTGACACATACTACATCCAAGCAGAAGTTTTAAATGAATGTGTGGGGTCTGATTCTGTCTGCCTTTAGTTCTGCCCCAGAGAGTACCTACCCACTGAGGCGGGATCTCAGTACGACAATGAGAAGACACATGAAACTGAGATGAACTGAACCCAGACAAGGCTAGCAAACCCAGTAGAGCCTTGACTGATCCAAAACTTTTGAAATATGAGCAAGAAATACATGTAGTTATTAGCCGCTGAAATCTGGCTAACTGCAAAAGCTGACTAATACATGCAGCACCACCTATGGCTCAGCAACGAACATAATTTAGCTAGTAATAATGACATAATTACTTTACAGCTATATACAATTATAAAATAATATTTTAACATTGATTCCGTAGAGATGCAATCAGAAAGCTGAAACGAAAAGTTGTGATACAACTGTTAGGAGGGTGGGGAGACCAGGAGTGGGGAATATGAATAAAACAGCTAAATCCTAATATAACACAGAGGAAAATCAATAATGTCAAAAGACAGAAGTATATTATTTAGAATTATGCAGGTAAATTGCATAAGAAACAACTAAAAGAACTGAGAGTTTTTGCCTCAAGGGAGCTAGAATCAATGTGAGAAGGGTACAAGTAAAGGAATACTTTTTGTTATAAAACTTATAGTACTGATTTTCCTTGAACTACCTACATGTATTAATTTTATATAAATATTAACTCACAAGTACAAAAATAAAAAACAATAAAATCAAGGGAAGCAGTCACACCTGATTTAGTGAAAAAAAGTATTCTAATCCAGAAAGGCAAAACAACAACAACAACAACAACAACAACAACAACAACAAACCGCTAGTGGAATCGCAAGACCTGGTTCCAAGGGCACTTGGGTGGCTCGGCTGGTTAAGTTTCCAACTCTTAATGTCAGCTCCGGTGATGATGTCATGGTCAGTGGGATTAAGTCCCATGTCGGGCTCTGTGCAGACAGTACAGGGCCTGCTTGTGATTCTCCCTCTCCCTCTCTGTCCCTCCCCTGCTCATACACGCATGGATGTGTGGTCTCTCTCTCACAAAAATAGACATTAAAAAACAAAAAGCCTAAAAAAAAAAAAGACCTGATTTTAGTATTTCACAATCTAGCTTTTACTTTTCTCCACCCACATCTCTCTTAGCTGTTTGTTTCATTACTTAGGGAAGAACACACACTATTACTGGGCCCCCTTTACTTCAGAATTATAGTCTTATATGTTCAGTTCCAGATGTCATGGACAGTATGTATTACAGGAAAGACAGCACCTAAAAGTGAGATAAAAATAAGGACTAACCTGCATTAAGAGCTCTCAATTAATACATACATTGATTATTTATGTACTCCTCACATTATCTATGATCACTGCATGGCTTCTTCCAAACAATTACCACCTTTTGGTCATTTCAATCATCTTACACTGCATTACCAAAGAGTAAATAAAATGATTAAAATTGAATTAGTAAATTTTGCTCCCTATTTAACAACTGTAACTCAGGGACAGTTTAAGCTCCATATGTAAAGAGTTTTATTCACAAAACAAATAAATTAAAAAGTCATATATTTTACAAAATAATTAGTACAGACTCCCTATAAGTAGCAGGTCCACATTTAAATGAATGGATTTACCAAAATTGTGACACACAGTATACTAGAAATATATTTACAGAGCAAAGGATGACATACTTGTTTAAAATACAGTGATAGAGGGGGTGCCTGGGTGGCTCAGTCGGTTAAATGTCTGACTTTGGCTCAGGTCATGATCTCATGGTTCATGACCTGGATCCCTGCACGGGACTCTGTGCTGACAGCTCGGAGCCTACAGCAACCTTCAGATTCTGTGTCTCCCTCTCAGCCCCTCCTACCTCTTAAAATAAATAAACATTAAAAAATTCTTTAAATAAAAAAATAAAGTACAATGACAGGTGTGAAAACTATTTATAAATATTTTTATATAACCTATACATTTCACTTATTGGGTTAACAGTCTCTCCCTTTCTTGTGAAGATTGACTGCAGCAAGCTTCAGCTAGTAACTTATACAACATCAGCAGAAATATGATGGACACATATACAGAAAGCATCTTAACTGGGTGAACCTATCTCATATAGGCATTCTGATACAATCTTAATCATACTGTATTTTGAGTTGTAGTTCATAAGCCATTTTGAAAAACCATTGGTACAGAAACAACAAAGCTTTAAAAAATAATTAACAAGGCATATTTTCCATACCTCTTCATCTTTCATATTCACATCCGTATTTTTCGATTTGATGACTTTGGTTATATGGTCAATGTTGTTTTCTCTGCAGTAATCAAATATGTTTTTGTCTTCTTCCCTAATAAGAGTAAAAATAAAAAATGTTTTACTAGTTAATTCATAAAAGTTACGTAGTTTTAACATAACCTGTTTACTGCTGACAGACATCAATGGAATTTGCTTTCATGAAGAATTTTACATGAATAATAATGGATTTTCCATAAGACTTAATATATCCCATCTCTAAGGTTATTAGCAACTATAATCACAGGGAAAACTTCCTCTCCTTCAACAAGTAACACTAATACACTGATATAACACATAATAGAGTTTCTCCGCCCTCCTCCTCTCCCAAGTTCCTTTTACACACTGACGGGCACAAATTTCCTGACTCAGAATTTTTAGTAGTAGCACAGCAGTAACAAGGTTATTTACTATTGTCTATACAGAGGTATCAAAAGATCAGGACACAGCTCATTACTTTTCTTACAGGGTAAGAAAATAAGCTGATTGCTGCTACTCAAGTTCATACACACACACACACACACACACACACACACACACACAATTTTCTTAAAGGAAAGACAGAAAGCAATTTTTTTTAAAGGAGGAGATGATTAACACATCACAAAATTCAGAATCTTTTATGAGATATTAGAAACAAAGACAAGAACAAAAACCAAGAAGCACCAATGCTATTCTAAGTATACTGGTCGACTAAATTCTTTCACTCTTATCCAACAGCTTCACACAAAAAAGAAACAGGTAAGGAAAGATTATATGACCTGCCAAAAGGCATCACATTTACTGAAGGCAGAACATGAGCCAGAACTCATGTAGATCGACTGGTTTTGTATATGGTACGTTTTTCTATTGTATCAAGCTACATCTGGACTAGTCAGCTAGTCCATTCTACAACCTAATGTAGAAGTTAACATGAGATCCAGGAGTTCTCTAAAATAGTACACAGAATTGTGTAAATGTGTGTGCATTTTTCTGAGTGTGCTGTGGGTATGTGGGGGGAAAGTGTAGCATCAATGAGTCTTAAAAAATGAGTAATTCCCAAAAGGACCAGTAATTTGGAATATTATCAGTGAAACTGTTCCATATGTGGGCTACACATTCTGGACAGTCATAAAAGAATGCAAGATGAGTTCCAAAAATTATACTAGTATGTTTTACAACCTGCAGGGCCATAGCTTCTATTCACCACTAATGCAAGCACTTGGCCATAGGAGTTCTCCTATCTTAAAAGCCAATTTAAATACTTTATATCCTATAAAAAGCTATTTTCATTCAGAGGTAATTAACTTAAAACACACTACTTTAGCATTAACTAAGCTTTCCTTACGCATGTGATGTATTTAACTGGGTACCTACTACATGCAAAGGCACTGAACAAGATTCTGTTAATAACAGATAAACAAGAAACTTTACATTCGATACAGTTAGGATGATAAAATTTATATACCATTAACATAAAGTAAAAATGGATCTTTAAAAAGATTTATATGAGTGCACAGGGGAAACAGCCTTCTTTAAGCTGAAGAAAAAGAGGTAGATTTCCAGGAATAAAAGGAATATATGATCTCTCAAAAAAAGTCCATTTTACAGAAGAGAAAATGCTTTTCCAGATCACTTTTTCTGAAAGAAAATTAGGTAAGTCTGAGGCTAAACCCTAGAAAGGAGAAGTATGATTTTCAAAATTAAGGCTGCATATAATACTACTTTAGCTATATTTATCACAAAAAAACTGTTTCTATGAAGAAGCATATTAAGAATTCTGACTCGAAAATAAGAGGGACCTTTTTTCCTCCAACCCAAGAAGAGAGAGCCTTCTAATTCAAGAGGTACCAACTTTAACTGAGAGAAAGGACTGTATCATTTTAAATCATAACAAAAACTACAATATTCCCTAGTTGTTTTGAACTTGAAAATAATGGACAGTTGGGGGTGGGGCACAGAAAGGAAAGTAAGGAAGATCCCTGAGGTGTTAGGTTACCTGTACCCAGTAATACATAAGGGTTATTCATAGATGAGATGACTTTCTTAATCTACAAGGCCTCTCTTCTTGAATCCCAAATGTGTGTGTATACTTAGGTCATAAGCAGTAAAAGAGTAAATATAGGACAAACTTATTTAAATTTTTATTTTACTTATTTTATATTTTGAATGTTTATTATATGTATCACTTACATAAATTATTTCGTTTTGATATGTGAATGTTTTGGAGGGCAGGAGCATTTATTTTTTTTCATCTGAATACCAGTTGACCATCTGTTACTACCGCTGAGTATGTCAGGCACATAGAGGACTTAAAAAATACTTATGGGTAGAATACACAATGTAAATTAAATATGAATAAGAAATTCAGTAAAGTCACCACAAATGTACCACCAAGTTAAGTGACTAGGATACAAAAGAAAACTAAGTGATAGTCTTGGGCTTAGTTGCTAATACAGTTCATCCTGCTCCAAGTTTTGACTACATTCACTGCCAGCAACCAAGCTGTCTTTATGCAATGTCACCACCTAGTGTCCCAAATGAAGAAACATCTGGAGCAACATCGTTCCACATGCCCCCAATAAGATTATGTGCAGTTCACAAATCAAATTCTCTTTTCCCCTCTACATTTCCCTGTTAATAAAGTATTCCATAGGGGATCTTTTCCTCTATAAATACTCTTTACCTTAAATAAAACATGCGCACATAAACTCAAAGATTACCAAATAGAGTAGAGCCTAAACAAATGTCAGTGCTCTTCCACATCTTCTCACTCTATCTTCCTTTCTCTTAAGGTTTTTGGCCAGCTATCTTCTCTCTTTGCTGAATGAGTGCTCAAATGAGCATATCCATTCTTTATGGATAAGCATGAGTTATAACCAAGATGCTATCCTCAAGGATATCCCAATAGCCATAGCAAAAGACAGAATGTCTTTCTCTACTCCAAATTTCCTGAAATTGACAGAATATACAATTGCATATCTGAAGGGAAAAAAAGAATTTTCTTCAAAATTCTTTTGAAATATGAGAATACACCCTTATGGAAGAGAGGAATGGCGTTTAAGTATGGCAGTCTTTCATCAGTCATAGGAAAAACATATCTTTGCACACTCATAGAAATATTATCTGTACCACTTTCTACAAAGATTGCGTTTTCCTAGCAAAAGAATATTCCAGGGGTGCCTACATGGCTCATTCAGTTAAGTATCCAACTCTTGATTTTGGCTCAGGTCATGATCTCACAGTTTGTGAGATTGAGCCTCCCATTGGGCTCTGCACTGACAGCATGGAGTCTGCTTAGGATTCTCTCTCTCTCCTCTCTCTGCCCCTTCCCCACTCCTGCACATGCAGGAAATAAACACTTAAAGAATATTTCAAACAGGTTTCATAACAACCCACCTAAAGTCCATTCACCTATCCTGTAGAATTAAAAAACCACATTTATGTGGGGCAGCTGGGTGACTCAGTCAGTTAAGCATCCAACTTCAGCTCAAGTCATGATCTCATGGCCCATGAGTCTGAGCCCTACATTGGGCTCTGTTGACAGCTCAGAGCCTGCAGCCAGCTTTGAATTCTGTGTCTCCTTCTTTCTCTGCCCCTTCCTTGTTCATGCTCTGTCTCTCTCTCAAAAATAAATAAAGATTTAAAAATTAAAAAACACATTTATGGGACTAGCTCAGATATCTATTTCATTGATATATTCAATAAATATTCAATTCAATTTATATATTAAGCAACTCACAATCAGAGAAAAAGCAGTACACCAGTAAATAGACAATGAAACATTATTTAGTGAATGAATAAAAACACAGAATAAGCCAATACCTACACAAACATAAATAAACAAATGTCACTAACTCCTCTACCTAAGGACAGGGGACCTGCATGCTCTGTGGAGGCCCACGAAGACCTTTAAAGGGATGTGTAGGTACTGGCTTATTCCTTAACTGCTCTAACTGAAGAGACTCCAATGGTGAATATTTAATCACCATTCTCCTTTTCAATCCCTTTGTTCTGATTACTCCCCTCCTAGTTTATATAAGAAAGGCATACACATCTCTCCTTATTATGGTATAGTTGTAGGAAGTATAACCAAAAGACTTTGCTAAGACTTCGCAATGACTATTAATTAAGTCTGTTACTCTTTTGCTTAGAAATACTCTAACTAATACACTGGGTAATCTTGGGGGGGAAAAAATCAGACCTCAGTTGTATTAACCCAAAATAGAAAAACCTTCCGTGGTACTAACAAAGGGAAAATTCTGGTGAAAAACTGGTGTCGGGAAACATTCTACAGCTCAGGTTAGAGGATGGAAGAGCTGAAATAAACAAAACTAAAAACAGACTTAATGCTGATCTGTCTCATTTTAATAAAAATAATATTCATCTGTTAAACTATTTTTAAAAGTTTCATCCATTTCATTAAGACCCATTTTCCATTAAATTTTACTTATGTTTAATAATTATTTAACAATATTTATGATGTACATTGATCAGCTGCATAGAAATAATTACAATGATGGGGCGCCTGGGTGGCTCAGTCGGGTTAAGTGTCCAACTTCGGCTCAGGTCATGATCTCACAGTTTGTGAGTTCGAGCCCCATGTCAGGCTATCCGCTGTCAGCACAGAACCCCCTCTGAATCCTCTGTCCCCCGCGCTCTCTGCCCCTCTTCTGCTCTCATGCATGTGCTCTCTCTCAAAAATAAAACATTAAAGAAAAAGAAATAATTACAGTGGTAACTCAAATGGGAAAAGATTTAATGCATAGTTTTGGGTCAAAGAAAATTAAATTTAAAAAAGTACAACTTATATATTTTTGTAACAGAATTATGATAGTGCAATAAGATTACACAAAAATATATTACTTTAAAATACCATTGTATGGAAGATTCAGAATTAAAGGAGAAAAAGGAATGACATAAAATTTCTGTTAAAGGCCCTATTCACATATTTTTAAATCAAGATCAGAATTTTAATTAAACTTTTTATTTTGAGGCAATTGAAGATTCACAAGCAACTATAAGAAATAATACAGAGAGATCTTGCATACCATTTTCCTATTTTCTCTCAATGGTAGTATGTTCATGTACTTTAAAAAACAGATTATATAGAGGCATCTGGTGGCTCAGTTGATTGAGCGTCTGACTTCGGCTCAGGTCATGATCTCGAGGTTTATGGGTTCAAGACCCGCACTGGGCTCTGTGCTGACAGGTCAGAGCCTGGAGCCTGCTTCAGTTTCTGTGTCTCCCTCTCTCTAACCCTCAACCATTCATGCTCCGTCTCTCTCTCTCTCTCTCTCAAAAAAAAATAAACATTTTTAAAAAACTTAAAAAAAAAGGTTATAGGGGCACCTGGGTGGCTCACTGATTTCAGCTAGAGTCATGATCTTGCAGTCGTGAGATAGAGCCCTGTGTGTACAGCCTGCTTGGGATTCTCTCTCCCTCTGCCCCTCTACCACTCGTGCTCTTTCTCAAAAATAAATTTTTTTTACTGAATTACCATTATAGTATTTAGATTGATCTAAAAAAGTGATCTATTTACTTTAAAATTTCATTATTTACACAGGGTGCCTATGTGGTTCAGCTGGTTAAGTGTCTGATTCTTAGTTTCAGCTCAGGTCATGATCTCATGGTTGTGAGACAGAGCTTTATGTCAGGCTCCACACTGAGTGTGGAGCCTGCTTAAGATTCTCTCTCTGTCCCTCCCTCACTCTTACAAGCTTGCAGTGTCTTTCAAAATAAAATCTCTTCTTGAAAAATTCATTATTACAAAGTACCAGAAATTATGGCCTTTGTAATAAACTTTTAAATAAGAATTTTAGATATTATCATAAAATTCTGAAGGAGAAGATAGCCTTCCAAAATTCTCTTAGGGACTACAATAGCAAAAAGTTGTTTTAAGTGTCACATTAGTCCTAATAAAGTAGAGGCCTGAAATAAGGAGTGGGCTAATCAACTAAGGATGATCAAATAAAGCACTGCAGAAGAACTGACGTTACAGCCTAGCTTTGAAAGATGAACTGACCAGACAGCCAGCTGGGTTACTGGAGAACAGAAAGAATATTCCAAAGAACAGAAAGAAAAGGAAAAGCATCAACAAAAAGAAGTGCTCAAGGGAACTGGCTATGGTAGGGTGCTGAGAGATAAATTAGAGAGATGCCAGATACATATCCAAAGAGCCTGAGTCAGATGCTAACCTTAGCTATCTAAAACAAACAAACCTGAAAAGCCAACCATCCTCAGTAGCAATAAATCATAGGATGGAAAAAGTCAGTGAAGCCAATTTTGAACTCTGACCAAATGAAATAATTAATTTGAAGGGGAAAAAATCCTGAGGTATATTTCTCCTGTGAGAGTTTGTTCAAGAGGCCTCATTAGAACTTCGGTTAAAGCAACTCTTAAAATGGTTTACCTTCTATTTACATATTCACAAATGGTCACCTGATGATTAATCTGTCTGTCTGGGTCCCTGAATACTTAGACCAAGAGTACCCAGGGTACCTACACACTTGGATCACTATAAAGATACAGCCTTTGGTAAATAAATAAGCCTTTTTTTTTAGTGTTTTTATTTATTTCTTTTTGAGAGAGAGACAGACAGACAGACAGACAGACAGCATGAGCAGGGGAAGGTGAGAGAGAGAGGGAGACACAGACTCTGAAGACAGGCTCCAGGCTCTGAGTTAGCTGTCAGCACAGAGCCTGATGCAGGGCTTGAACCCACAAAACACGAGACCATGACCTGAGCCGAAGCTGGACGCTCAACCGACTGAGCCATCCAGGTGCCCCTAAATACGCCTTTTTTATTTTACACCTCAGTTTACCCAGATGAATTTATTATTACTACTCTGTCTCTGAGAGTCTGCTCAGCGATGTGTCTTTTTTTTTTTTAATCTCTGAGATTGAAGAATGGACATAAATTCACCAAAAACACGCCGTGAAGCTCCTCAGGAGTCAGTCTTTCTAGGATGCAAGCCTGCTCCCTGTCTTACAAAATTTAGTAGTACTGTTGCTGAATACTACTTCTCTGTAGGAATTTAAGTTCCTAATTTATTTGACAAGTATATGGCCAAAAGCTGTCAATCTGAACAGTAAAGTCTTGCTATTCTCCCCAAATATAATTTTAGGAAATAATTATGTTATCTTACTCATCTCATTTGACTAGGTTACCAACATTCTATTATTATATGCCACATACAAAGCCCAAAGTCCAATGCTAATTCTTTTTTATAGAACCTTTATATTTTATATGTAAATGTATAATCTTTATTTCATATGTATCTAAATATAACCTTTGATATGACTAAACAATCAATACTTTAGAAGTTAAGATAAAATGTCCACCTAGAAATTAAGATACTTTATAATCTTAAAAATAGGCATATTTTGGGGCACCTGGGTGGCTCAGTCGGTTAAATGTCTGGCTTTGGCTCAGGTCATGATCTCATGGTTTGTGGGTTCAAGCCCGGTGTTGGGCTCTGTGTTACAGCTAGCTCAGAGCCTGGAGTCTGCTTCAGAGTCTGTATCTCCCTCTCTCTCTCTCTGACCCTCCCCAGCTCATGTGGTCTCTCTCTGTCTCTCAAAAATTAAAAAAAAAATTAAAAAATAGGCATGTTTTAATGTACAAATATAAAAAAATTAATACAAGCATATTTTAATTTTGTTTACAGTTGCTTCTTTCTTGAAAGAAAAAAAATATGTTCTTACTCAAAGGTTTTTAGCAAAGCTGGTGTAAGGCTTATCTGGGAGAAGCAAATTGGTAAAGTCAGCTCTTTTCTCAAGAATTAAATTGTAGTCAGAGCTGTCATATTTAGCACATCAAAAATCCCCACTATTAATTAATATCTCATTAAAATTTTGGATGTGAATTTCACCTTGTAAAACACTGTTTTTGAGTATCAATCTTACAAAGACCATAAATGAGTCTATACATCAATCCTCCGATAAAATCTTGTAAATAGTTATCTCATCTCTGAAACACCTTGGTTGGAGGCCCTAGAAGAGGCAAACAATGCTGGGGCAAAGACTAAGCTCCAGACACCTAGCATTCAGATCACGGCACTTAAGAAAGCAGGGTTGCTGGTGTTGTTTGCAGTGTTGTTCTTAAGATAATTCCTGAAATCCTAAATGGCAACAAGACATCAAGAAACTCTTTGTTAAGGTATCATATTTCATTGAGTCTAAAACACAAATTATGGGGTGCCTGGGTGGCTTGGTTATTTGAGTGTCCAATTCTTGATTTTAGCTCAGTTCATGATCTTGGGGTTGTGGGATCAAGCCCCACATCAGGTTCCACGCTGGGCATGGAGACTGCCTCAGATTCTCTCCCTCTCTCCCTCTGCCACTCTCCCCTACTTGCAGGCCCTGTCTTAAAAAAAAAAAAAAAAAGAAAAGAAAAGAGAAACCAAAACAAAACCCACAATATTTTTCATTTTTTAACATTTCTGATGAATCTTATAATCTGCACATTCTTACAATTAATTAGCAGCATTTTTTTCCTTAATGGTATTTAAACCAGTGGTGTTTTAGAGTCAACTGAGTAAATAGATAGGTTCAAAATACACAGTGCCAAACGGACAGGTGAATGACGGAGAATTTATATAAACTGAATCACAATCCTCCCACTCAGAGTGCTACTATATCTGCAATTAGTTTCAGATAGTTATAGTACATAACCAGTTAGTTTTCCCCCTTCCTGTTATGTGGTAATGGCAGCATCTTCTTCACCAAATAATAACTATTTTCAATTGGGTTATATACACAGTGTACTTACCGGTACGTACTTACTGGTCTAGAAAATTCTTAAAAGCCTCAAATAAAAAGTTCTATTTGTTACCTTATTTATGTTGTTAATATACTGTTAATGTATTTTTCTCTCATTTTTTCAAGGAAGCAATGACAAAGAAAATATCGATGTCCCAAGTACTTCTTGTAGATAACTTCATATTCTGGAAAAGTTTATCTAGCCATGATTTATAGACACTGGTTACTAAAAATGCATTTTTACCTCTTAAAACTTAATTAACTCTAAGATTGTTGGTTGAAATTTCTGATACTTCAAATGTTTATATGAGAAAATTCATTTCAATTCTGATCAAACCCTGGAAAACCAGTAGCCACATTAGAAACATCTGTAGAATCCTTGGTTCATAGGCTCTATAGAGTTGAGTTACATTCTCAAACGTTAAGGTAAGTCTAAAATCAGTAAAGTCAAAGAATTCAAAAGAAACACCATCAGTAATATTAATAAATGAAAGACTATAGTCTCTAATTTCACTGGTAAAACACATCTTAAAAAACACTAAATGGAAAAGAGCTTTGAAAGTTTAAACTGAAGATATTTGCTCTGTTCATATAATAACAACTATCAAAATTAATTTCACTAGTTGCAGAACACCAGGATTCCTCAACCATCTCAGGAGCAGTACAGTGTAGCAACAGCAGAGTAGGAACCATGTGACCTTGGTCAAGAACCTAACCTTTCTGAGTCTCAGTTTCCTCATCTGTAAAATACGGACATTAATACCTACATCTCATAGGATCATCCTGGTGATTAAGTGTAATAATACATATAACACACGTAGTATGGTAACTAGCACATAATGAGTGGTCCATAAATGTTAGCTGGCATCATTACCTTAAGATTTTAACATCTGTTGTACACTGGGGTCATCTCTCATATACACTTATATTAACACTATCAATTCGACTAACAAATGTTAATTAGACCTTCAAGGAAATAAAAATAAGCCAATGTGGGAAGAGTAGAGTCAATATGGGGGTAGGGGGGGACTGGCATTAGATCAGATGATGAGGGGCCCTGTAAGAAATGTTAAGGAATTTTAGACTTTATCCTAAGCTCTGAGAAACCATTAAAAGGGCTTCAAGCAGGAGAGTGACACAATGATATGAGTTATAAATCTGGGGAGGAGGCAGGAAAGGAAAAAGGAATCTAGTTCTCAAACCATTCTGCAGGGTCCTGGCCAAGAGACTGTTTAGTGACAGTATTGCAAAAAGCATGATAGTGGCGATAATAAAACTAGATGGATTTGAATTATTCTGGAACATGAGGAAACAGAATTTTTGATATAGTAAGGGATGAGGAGGACAGAGAGTAGACCAATGTGACACAAGAGACCTAGAAATGATATATTTTACATAAAATACTGGTAAAATACTTACCTAATACATATATAAAATTTTATATGGGGTAAAATTTATAAATAAAACCATGTAATTAATGTAACACTGTCTTTTTCACACAGAATTCCAACTTTAATAAACACAAATCATTTATTACTGTATACAGTGCAATCAGCAAAGTTCTCATAAATCGAAAGGCAATATCATGAACCAAATTTAGTTGCCTTCAGTATTGAGGGAATAGGTGATGATAATTAAATGAGAATTAAGATGACTATTTCACAATGCTAACATCTTTGTGAACATTTCAAAGTATCTTTCTTTATGTCTCTAAAGCATTTTAACAGCAGAAAAACATTTATTTATATTTATATTATGTGTAATACATAAACCACCTTTTATTACAATGGATACAGTAAACTCATAACTGTATGCATCTTTATAGTGCACACACACACACACACACACACTAAACTCTCTAAACAAGTCTAAGTGTCTAGCACTTTACAAGTATTATATAAAGATAAGGATAAGACTAGAGGAGCAGAAAGAAAGGAGACAACAAAGTGAGGAAAAGGAAGAGGGGGAAGAATAAAGAAAAAAGAAAAGGAGAGAGGAGAAGATGATGGTTTTAGTTAAGGAATGACCCTCTTGTTCAGAAAGGGCTGTTGATCTACAAACAGGTGGATCTGCCTATATGCTTGGTTGGCACCATGACACTGAGCACACGGAAGCTAAATAAAGCACGTAAGAAAAGGGTGAATATGAGAGCCAGGAGACTCTTACAACAGTTACTGTTTATGGCAAGACCTGCTTGTCTCAAGGGACCCATTTTCACATAATCTATAATTATCTCTTCGCTTTAATCGCCTTGTCATGCCTAAGGCTCTCCTGGGCACTGGAAGAGGAAAAGCTCATTAACTAAACCTTTTCTCCTCTCTCCAGCCACCCATGGCTTTTAATTGCTTGGTGTGTTATTATCTAGGAGTGCAACTGGGATCATTTTCATAAGAAAGGAAGGTAGAGAGGAGGAAGGGAGCCATGAGTCCCTGAGGTATGCACCACAGAAAAACCTTTGCTTTCTCAATTATTTATGCCAGCTGAGGTTTTACAGGCTGAATAAATCCATAACTCAAGTTCATTCTGAGCAGTCAGATTCTCAAGGGGGAGTTGCCCACTTGCCTATACACACTTGTGTAGTCCTCAAAGAACAGCCAGAATGTAACAAGACATATGTCATCCAATTTATCACCCATCACCAAAGTGTTAACACAATGTTGATCATGGGCAACACAGTGAGACAGGGAAGCACTTCACTACTGCCAGCCAAACAGATGTAAGGCAGCAGGGTAATCTTTTTGGTGCTAAGGACAGTGGGGTCAATGGGACACTAGTGTCCCAGAAAAACTTAGCCAAGTGAAAGCACAAAAATCCAAATATTCAAAATTTAAAATACAAAATATGTAGAACACATACTCTTAAAGCTTTAGAGCCTTACATGGATTGGTTTCAAACAGATTGCTATCTAACAATGTGAAGCTCTGAATACACAACTGAATGGAATTTTATACCATCTGATTTAACAAACCACTTAAATATACAACAATATACGTTGTAGCTTTTTCTCCAACCACACCTCTTTCAGGAGAATTTTACAGCACAATTTATGTGTATGTGATCGGCTTTTATATGACTTTCGTTCCAGTTCATATTTTCATCAAACATACAAAATTAGAGCATAAAATAATCACTTTTATTGTGGATTATATTTATATTATTCCACTTTATAATCAGAAATAAAGAGCAGCCTATAAAAAATAATTCTAAAATATTTTCAAAATCCATTATTGTTTAAAGATTTTAACTTTATAAGTCAATGATGAAAGCATCTCTTTAAAATTCTACAGGCTTTTGTGTCTGACCACAGCAGTGACCTCTGGTATTTTCTGCCAAAACAGTTCATTTGTCTCACAGAACAACTAATCAATTCCAGAGCCCATCAATCATTTTGGTTGTATACTGGTCTGGTCTTGCTTAGAGAAGGTCCAGATGGCTGCCTGTCTAAGTGGGATTAATAAAATTCTGATAGATTACATAGCATCAAACTACAAAATATAACAAGGAAGACCAAATCTTATGGCAGGGTAGAATGGACACTGTACATGCTTCGTTTATTGTATTTTTAATTCTTGCCCTAATTTCTCAATTTATGTGCCATCTTCTAGATAAAATCTTTTAAGTATAAAAGTCACCAAAAGTAATTTCTTGTTAAGTGAGTCAGTATATGTAGTGCAGAAGCATTTGACTCTTTGCAAAACCCTATGCTTATTAAACAGAGCTTTTCCTGTCCATCTGCAGTATAAATGAAACACAACTGATCTCAAGTCTAGAGCAACTGTCTTTGAGTTAAAAGATTTGTTACTCTTCTATTTCTATAGTTCTAATACAGATTCTAAAAGCACTGGCTCTTCCTTCCATTTTCTCTTGCAAAAGCAAACAACCTATACCTAACTCTATAACCAGGCTGACATGATTTTTAGCTCATAACATGAGCCCTGTGCCATGGGCTCCAGGTGTGGGGGTTCTGTGCTGAGTATAACAATACTAATAAAAGTTAAAAGTTACATAGTAACTCATTTTGTACCTATACATATTCATATAATCCACATTAAGTGTCATATGAGAAAGGAAATACAGTTACCCCCATTTTGGAGATAAAGTAACTTGTCCAAGGCCCATAGAACTACTAAGTGATGGAACTAACATTTGAATGCTGGCAGTCTGGCTTCATAATTTTTGATATTTAATTAGCCTCACACTGTACCTCCTCCATTATACTACAGAACAATTAACCAGCTTCATAATGAAAAATTGGTGTCAGGGCTCTAGAATATTAACACAGAGATTTGTATCTATGACATGATATTGTCATTTTCTGTGACAGAGTGGGAAAAAAGGTCAGAACCACAACAGGCAAGGAGCAAGCTCAAAATTGGCCCCAGTGGCCCTTGGCTCAAGCACATTTACAATAAAATGAAAATGGGCCTTTAACTTATCACCTACAATACACATTAGTCAGGAAAGCTGCCACAAAAATGGATCCCAAGCCTTATTAAATGAGTTTATTAGATACTGATTTTCCTGATCTTTAAAAATGGGGGGGAAATTTAGAGGTTTATATATTAAAGAATCCAAAACAGACTTTCAAAATACTTTTTTTGGTGTTCCCGGCATCTTACTGAGGCTGCAGGGCTGTCCACTGCTCTCTGAGGTTCACTATGCCCCACAAGGACGACAAGAAGAAGAAAGATGCCGGAAAATCGGCCATAAAAAACAAAGACCCAGTGAACAAATCTGGAGGCAAGGCCATAAAGAAGTGGTCCAAAGGCAAAGCTCGGGACAAGCTCAATAACCTGGTCTTGTTTGACAAAGGAACATACGACAAACTCTGTACGGAGATTCCCAATTACAAGCTTATTAGTAAAGGACTTATTAAACTGGTTTCAAAGCACAGAGCCCAAGAAATTTACACCAGAAACACCAAGGGTGGAGACGCCCTGGCTGCTGGTGAAGATGCGTGGACAGGTCCCACTAACTGTACACTTTGGAAGATAAAACTTTATTAAATAAAACAACAACAACAATGGTTTTGCAGAAGAAGACCTTTTCCCTTCACCTAAGTTTGCCATTTGACATTTCTAAAACTCTAAAACCTGCTGTCACTTTCACTTCAGTTGAACGTGATTCTGCCAAGAAACTGCAATTAGCATCAGTTAAAGCACAACTTCCTTCTGGAAAAGGAAAACACCATATACATGTCACCTAAGTACAAGCAAAATCTGATTACACAAACTCCAACAAACAGCCAGTTTTCATTGTTGCAAATGCATTATTATACTTTAGAAAAAACAGGGACCACCTCTGGTCCATTACTGAAATAATCCAACATTTCCATTTAGAATAATTTTTATCATGATCTAGTTTGTTACAGAAGAATTCTATTCAATTATGATTTCTCAATTATAAGAAAATGACTAAGTGCTGTGATTCTGCTGTTAGTAGTGACAAAATTAATATCTGTAACAGTTAAAAGGCTTTCAGTGGTTCATATTCATGTTTCCTATTGTTTAATATCTTACTCATATGTTCCAGAATACATATCATAAGAGAACTAAAATTTAGATGACTAAAATAAGGCCAATACTAATCAGTTTTGTCCCTAGCAGAGGTTCATATGTCACTGGATGAACCAGTAATATTTATGAAGCATACTACAGATGCCAAAAATATTAAGAACATACTATTCAAAAGTGAGGCTGGGAAGCACAAATATCCATAAAGTTTGTCTCAAAGATTCATATTAAATGTGTGATGAGTTGAATTAAATTTGTACTTTATGAAAATAAGCTGTATTATTTTGTTATTTCTCATGGTCAAAATTCTAAATATCTGATTTAAATCTAAGAGTGATGTGTTCAGGAATTGGGTGGATGATAAGCAGGTAGGTTAATAACTCTCCCAGGATAGTTTAATTCCGTCTTAGGAATATACAAATTATATAGATATTTACTTTCACATCAAGTGGAGTAATGTTTTACTGTAATCAGCCATGTTACTGGACATTCCAAAAGAAACTCTACTAAGCATGGTTTTGGGAAAAGTACTAGGCTTTGGGGGTCCTTAAGGAAACTGGCATACAAAATAAAGATCACTATTGTATATATGCACAACTGATATTGTTAGAAAGTTAAGCACAGTGATTTTTTTTAAAAGGTAAGTCAAGAAACAATCTTTATTTAATCTAACTAGAAACAGAAAATAGCCTTATACATTTTTAAAAACTGCTTAGAAAAATGTGAAGATGGGTATTATCACAAGAAAACCAAACCAGCACTCTCTGCCTTATAATAGGAACACTAGGGTAACTCTATGTGGCAACAATCACTAAACTATAGCTCCTGAGAGAAGCCAGGGATACCTCCTAAGTACTGGGTACTTTTACTAGATACCTACTAAGTTTTGGGAACTTCCTCAGAGACTCAAAACACAGAAATAGAGGGGCACCTGGGTGGCTCAGTCGGTTAAGCATCTGGCTTCGGCTCAGGTCATGATCTCGTGGTTTGTGGGTTTGAGCCCTGCATCAGGCTCTGTGCTGACAGCTCAGAGCCTGGAGTCTGCTTCGGATTCTGTGTCTCCCTCTCTCTCTGACCCTCCCCTGCTCGTGCTATCTCTTTCTGTCTCTCAAAAATAAATAAAAACATTAAAAAATTAAAAAAAACCAGAAATAGATAAAACATGATACTTGGCCTCCAAAACCAAAAATTTAGTAGAAAGGATATAGTTTTTAAAAATTTTTTAATTATTATTTTATTTTATTTTTTAATGTTTATTTATTTTTGAGAGAGAGAGAGATACAGAGCACGAGTGGGGGAGGGGTAGAAAGACAGAGACACACAAAGAATCCAAAGCAGCTCCAGGCTCTGCTGCCAGCACAGAGTCCGATGCGGGGCCTGAATTCATGAGCCCTGAAATCATGACCTGAGGTAAAGTCTGACACTTAACCAACTGAGCCACCCAGGCACCCAAGGATATAGGCGTTTTTTAATTTGTATTTAAGTGGTATAACGTGATAAATGTGATACCAAGTGTGAATAAAGAACTATGGGAAAACGGAAGGAATGACCTCTCCTCCCAATATGTAGAAAAATGACTTGATTTAAACATTTAATAAACTTTCATTTGTAGGGTTAAAGTTCCACGATGCCAATTTTAGAAGACTCTAAAGACAGAATACACAAATTAAGTAAACTACTATATAACGGCTGAGGGGAAGAGATGTTTAAACTCTGAAAAAGCTTTTAAATTACGCTTCCTCAAGACTGGATGAGCTCCTCGGAGTTCTCAGGGTCCCGAAAAGGGATCAGGGCAGCAAATGTATTCCAGATCAACCTTAAAAGGTATCTTTTTCCCTCCAATTCTCATCAGCCTTCCCCTATCCCAAACAAACATTTAATCTATAACAATGATATGCTTGCTCTGCAAACAGATTCAAGATAGGACCTTTAGTATTAAATGACTGGTCAGTAATGGCAAACTATGAGCTCTTAAAGTTTCTGATTCATAGAGGAAGCAATAACTTTCCTCCTAGAACGCTACCTGGGAGTCCTGTCATTACATCTCCATGTGGTAGATAATGTCAGCAAACTCTTCTGCAAGCACGCAGCATGCATATTTGGTACAATTTACTCTTCATTCTATAAGGACAGATATTTCCCTTCAATAAATTTAGGTGAACCCAATTTTCCACTTAAAAATTACTGCTCATTCATTTCATGTGGATAAGTAAGAAAAGTAAAGTTCAGGTAACTCAAAAAGTATTACCAGCATCAAATTCTTATTTAAATTTGTTTGTAAGGTAAAAGTCTTAGAAGAATGTGTCACCTGACTTTAAAGCAGGACAAAATCCCTTCCCTGATTTTCACATGGTACTGAAAGAAAAAGATTATCCAAGACATTATATACATAAAATTTAAGGTCCTAGTTAAATAATGAGATGACAATGAAGAATTTCTTTAATTGTAGTTTAAAAAAAAAAACCCCACATAACATAATATTTACCTTCCTAACCATTTGAGTATACAGTTCAGTAGTGTTAAGCATATTCACACTGCTACGCAACCAATCCCCAGAACTTTTTCACCTTGCAAAACAGAAGCTCCTTACCCATTAAATAACCACTCCCCCTCTCCCGCTGCCTCCAGCTCCTGACAACCACCATTCTACTTGTTTCTATGAATTTGACAACTCTTGACACTTCATATAAGAGGAACCATAGTGTTTTAATCTTTTTGTGAATGGCTTATTTTACTTAGTATAATGTCCTCAAGCTTCATTCATGTTCTGTGGTATGTGTAAGAATGTCCTTCCATTTTGAAGTTGAAAATATTCTACTATATGTATAGACCACATTTTGTTTATCCATTCATCTGTCCACGTGCAGATGCCTGTTATGAAAAGTGCTGCTATAAACATGGGTGTGTAAACATGGGTCTTTGAGATCCTGCTTTCAGTTCTTTTGGATATAAAACCAAAAGTAGAATTGTTGGATCATATAGTAACTTTAAAAAAAATTTTTTTTAATGTTTTATTTTTGATACAAAGAGAGACAGAGCATGAGAGGGGGAGGGGCAGAGAGAGAAGGAGACACAGAACCGGAAACAGGCTCCAGGCCCTGAGCTAGCTGTCAGCACAGAGCCTGACGCAGGGCTCGAACCCACGAACGTGAGATCTGACCTGAGCCGAAGTCGGAGGCTTAACTGACTGAGCCACTCAGGCGCCCCTTTAAAAAAAAATTTTTTTTTAATGTTTTATTTTACATATAGTAATTCTTTAACACAATATTCTCCTTGGTGTGCCATTTTATACTCAATCGTTTCTAATCTTTAAAAGAAATCATGGCAATTTAACAATGACAACAAAAAAACCTTTTGTTTTCTAAAAAAGAATATAATACTTTTTAGAAATTGTATGAGCTTTATGAGACTGAATCACTACCTTCCCATACATACTTCAGTTCAGATTACAGCCACACTAAGAAAAATGAAAAGAAAGGATAATGGCATTTTTGCCAGTATTGTGAATAAACTTGAATACAAATACACAGACACACAAAGAAATAATTATATTTTGAGGAAAACAACATCAACAACAAAAATCCACAGCATTAGATTGTGTAAGACACAAAAACCTTGCCCTACCAACTACTTACATGGTGGGAAAGGTTACTATCTGGCACTGATCCAGACACTTACTGATCTCAAAGATAAAACATCTAAAAACTTCTTTCCTGCTATTTATTATCCTACTAGGGATATCATCAAACAGTTTCATTTCATATTAAGAAAAAGTTC
Source organism: Suricata suricatta (assembly GCF_006229205.1). Classification (NCBI taxonomy): domain Eukaryota; kingdom Metazoa; phylum Chordata; class Mammalia; order Carnivora; family Herpestidae; genus Suricata; species Suricata suricatta. The sequence continues at coordinate 135,364,576 of NC_043702.1, read as the reverse complement.
TGGGTCGTCTGGATGGCTCAGTCGGTTAAGCGTCCGGCTTTGACTCAGGTCATGATCTCACAGTTGGTGGGTTCGAGCCCTGCGTCAGGCTCTGTGCTGAGAGCTAAGAGCCTGGAGCCTGTCTTTGGATTCTGTATCTCCCTCTCTCTCTGACCCTCCCCTGTTTGCTCTGTCTCTATCAAAAATAAGTAAAAATTTTTAAAAAATAAATAAGAAGTTCTGTGCAAATCAAAGTTCTCAGGATTGAAAAAAATACAAACACACATATACATACGCACATACATACATACACATATATATTTATATATGTATCCCTATTACCAAATACCAGAAGAGAAATTACCTGATGATTTCTTCATGATAAAGAGAACTAACAACGGGCCCACCAAAACCAGTATTTGCTTCTTTTCCTTTCTTCTCAGGTAACTGTATGGGGGGGGGGATAGAAGATAGAAAAAAGATAGATGGATTAAGGCAGTGTGTATTTAAAATAGTTACAAAATAATACTTTGCTAAGGAATACTAAAGATACGAGGTTCGCAGTTTCTCTAAGGTCCCAGTAACAATTTCAAGGTGGTATCCAAAAGGCTAAACGACTCTCAAGTCATCAGAGTAATGGGATGAGTACCCACTAGCAAACCAAGGCCACTCCACGACAGAGCTCTGGAGATGCCTGAAGCCCAGCATTCCCTCAGCTGATTATACGATGCTATGTTCACTGTGGAGAATATGAGGCTCAAACTAGAAAAAAAAATGAAATATGACCTATAAATACCATATATGAATGTGATCAGGAAAATCATACCCAGATTACTAACAAAATGAAAGTTTCCAAATATGAAAAAAACTAAACTGTATTAAAACTTCAAACTCAGCCATAAAGAAAAATATTTTTCAGTGACAAGAAGACGGAAAAGAAAGGAAAGGAAATTATGACTTAAGATAAGTGAAAAAAAGTAGCAAATTGTTATGGAAACACTTTCCAAAATTAAGTATTCAACAGGCCCTGACCTTCAAGATTTTCAAAAAGCACAAAATTAAGATTAAACTTAGAAATAAGATTCTTCTAAAACATATAATGTGGAAACAGTAAAAACTTAGATGTCATTCATTGTCTGAAAGGTTCAAATTGCAATCTCTGCAAAAGCCCACATTTCCTGCAATAATGACAGTTTTCAGGCCAGGACATCCCGCCAAAATCAAAATTCTAAACATAAATGTCTTAGAATCCAAACTAATACTTTTAGGAGTGCCTGGGTGGCTTTGTCAGGCGTCCAACTCTTGATCTTGGCTAAGGTCAGGATCCCAGAGTCATGGGGTTGAGCCCTGCATTAGGCTCTGTGCTGAGCATGGAGCCTGCTTGGGATTCTCCTTCTCTGTTTCCTTCTCCCCAACTTGCGCGCTCTTTCTTGCTCTCTAAAATTAAAAACAAATAGAGGCGCCTGGGTGGCTCAGTCAGTTAAACATCTGACTCTTGATTTTGGCTCAGGTCATGATCTCAAGGCTGTGGATATGAGCCCCATGTCAGACTCTGCACTGAAAGTCTCTCTCTGCCCCTCTCCTGCTCATGCACTCAAGTGTGCTCTGTCTCTCAAAAATAAATCAATTTTTAAAATAATAAAAAAAGAAAAGAAAGAAACTTATACTTTTATTGTTTAGCTTGACTAACCTGTTTCACATCAGAAAAATATAGGTAATCCCCATAATCTGTTTTTTTCCTGTTCTTTAAAGAAGAGGTTTTGTTTTATTTGTTGTTACTTTTGGTCTGTAAACCACTGGGTAAAGGACAAAGGTCCTGGAGACAGAATATTCTATTAGTTCATGACATCACTGGGAAAACAAGTTTTGACAAAGGGTGGAAATTTTGGAGATGAATCAATGCAGGTATCAATTTATGACAAAAACAAAGCTACAATATCATAAACAATTCCTATCATGATTAAATGACAAGGTGTATTAGTTGATGCTGGCAAGTAAGAAGCAGCAAGTAAATGTCAAATCTCTTGCTTCTCTGAGGGACATTCTTAGAGAATAAACGCTGCAAAATATTTCCAGGATAGACAATGATTTCTTTATATTAAGATAGCACATACCATAGGGAGAACCTATTTTATTCAATGCAACTATGTTCTAAATAAATATTCCATAGTACAATAAAGTTGAAACATACTTGGTGTCCAAGAGATGCTTGCTAAATGAGCGACAAGACTGAAAATAAGAAAAGGGTACAGCATGCACAGCTTCCTGACAAAGAACAGACTCCAAGAACATAACAGAGGGGAAAATTTACATGACCTTAGACTTGGTAAAGACTTCTAAAAATACAACACCAAAAGCATGATCATGAAAGAAAAAAATTGATGCTAGTTTTTTTTTTAATGTTTTATTTATTTTTGATACAGAAGAGACAGATCACGAAAGGGGGAGGGGCAGTGAGAGAGACACGGAATTGGAAGCAGACTCCAGGCTCTGAGCTGTCAGCACACACCCCGCCACAGGGCTCGAACCCACAAACGTGAGATCATGACATGAGCCGAGGTCGGAGGCTTAACTGACTGAGCCACCCAGGCACCTCCAATGCTAGTCTTTATTAAAATTAAAAATGTCTGTTCTGTGAAAGATATTGTTAAAATAATGAAATGACAAACTGCAAACTGGGAAAAAATCTTTGCAAAACAAACATCCAATAGAAGACTGGCATGCAAAATGTATTTTTAAAAACCTTCTTAAAAATCAACAAAAAGAAAACACATAGAAAATTATAAGCTAATATCCCTGATGAACAAAGATAACAAAAGTACTCAACAAAATATTAGCAAAAAAAATTCAACAAAATATTAAAAAGATTGCATACCACGATCAAGAGAGATTTATTCCAGGGCTGCAAAGAGATTCAACATTCACAAATCAATTAACATGCTGCACCATGTTAACAAAATAAAGGATAAAAATCCTATGATCATCTCAATAGATGCAGAAAAAGCATCTGACAAAATTCAACATCCACTCATGACAAAAACTCCCAACAAAGTGGGTACAGAGGGGACATACCTCAGCATAATAGAGGGCGTATATGACAAACCCACAGCTAACATCATATTCGATTGTTAAAAGCTCAAAGCTTTCCTTCTAAGATCAAGAACAAGACAAGGATGACCCCTCTCACATCACTTATATTCAATACAGGATAACTTAATCCAATTTTTAAAATGGGCAAGAGATCCAAACAGACACCTTACCAAAGAAGATACACAGATGACAAGTAAGCAAATGAAAAGATGTCCAACATCATATGTCGTTAGGGAAGTGCAAATTCAGACAATAACAAGACATTACTACATACCTCTTAGAATGGCTAAATTCCGTAAGACTGACACCACCAAATGCTGGTAAAAATGTGAAGCCATCAGAAACTCTCATTCATTTCTGGAGCAAATGCAAAATGGAACAGCCACTATGGAAGACAGTTTGGCCGTTCTTCTAAAACTAATTGTAATTTTACTATATGATCCAGTAATGATGCTTCTAGGTACTGACCCCCTTTCCTCCCGTCAAAATTGAAAATTTATATTCACAAAACATCAATGCTTAAAGCAGTTTTTTTTTTAATAACTTGCAAAATCTAGAAACAGTTAAGATGTCCTTCAATAGAGGAACAGATAAGCTAACTGTGGTACATCTATAAAACAGAACATTATTCTGTGATAGAAAGATTAGGAAAAAAGAGTAAACAAATAAAATCAGAAATTAAAAAGGAGACTTTCCCACTGATACCACAGAAATGAAAAAGGATTTTAAGAGACTACTATAAACAATGATATACCAACGTGTTGGATAATGCAGAAGAAAAGTATAAATTCTAACATATACAACCTACCATGATAAAATTATGAATAAAAATCTATAGAAACCTATAACCATTAAGGAGACTGAATCAGAAATGTAAAATCTCCCAACAAAGAAAAGCCCAGTACAAGAACACTTCATTAAAAAATTTTACCAAAAATTTAAAGAATTAAAACCAATCCTCAAACTCTTCCAAAAATTTGAAGTGGAGGTAACATACCTAACCTCATTTTATGAGGCCAGCATTACCCTGATACCAAAGCCAGGCAGAGAAACTAGAAGAAAACCACAGAACAATATCTGAGGAATACTGATGAAAATAAATCCTCAACTAAACACAAGCAAACTAAATACATTAAAAGGCTAATATATCATGACCAAGTGGGACTTATTCCTGTGAACCTAAGGATGGTATGGTTCAACACATGAAATACATCCCATAACAAAATGAAGAAAAACTACATGATCATCTCAACTGGTACAGAAAGAACTATTTGACAAAATTCAACACCTTTTCATAATAATTTTTTTAAATGCTCAATAAACTAGAAACAGAAGGAAACTATTTCAATATACTAAAGGCCAACTATGAAAAGCCCACAGCTAACTTCATACTCCATGGTGGAAAATTGAAAGTTTTTCCTCAAAGATCAGGAACAAAGGAAGGATGCCCACTCTTAACTTCTATTCAACACAGTATTGGAAATCCTAGCCAGAGCAATTAGGCAAGGAAAATTAAAAAGGTACCCAAATTGGAAAGGAGAAAGTAAAATTATGTCCATTCACAGACGACATGATCTTATATGTAGAAAATCCTAAAAATCCTTCCACATACACACATATAGACCACAAGAAACTGGCAGTACTAATGAACAAATCTAGCAAAGTTGCAGGATACAATATAAAATACTAACACACTGAAATCGTGCAATGTCTGAGAGAGATAGAAATAAGTAAGTTTTCTACTAAAAGTGATTAGGGCTATGGAAACAAAATGAATGTGGGGCAGAGAACTGCAATTTCAAATAAGATGGTCAGGAAGGCCTCACTTAGAAGGTCATCTGACTAAAGACACAAAGGAGATAGAGGGGGAATATTGTTCCAGATATAGAAAATAGCCAGTGCAAAGGCCCTATGGTGAGGATATGCTTAGAATGTTAGAGAATTTATGTGTTCATGTTCTTGGCTGAAGGCTAATTAATACATTTTAGGGGGCAAGACAGAAGCAAGAACACAAGGTTGTTCACAAGACTATCATAGTTTCTGTTGGTGTCATTCACTGAACATCTTAATGTGAAATAGGCAATTTAGAATACCTGTGATCTGCTAGGCAATTATTTTCTGTGAAAACACATACTAATAATTATATATGGTATTTTGGAAAGGGATGAGCTGAGTTAAAGAACTCAGCTTGCATTTAATTAATAGCCTTTATTTTTTAGAGCTTCAGATTTACAGAAAATTGAGTGGAAAGTTCCCATATTCTTCCCTCCCCCAAATTTTCCACTGTTCTTAACATCTTACATTAATGTAGTACATGTTATTAATTAAAGGCCATAGTTTATGGGGCATCTGGGTGGCTCAGTCGGTTAAGCAACCAACTCTTGATTTGGGCTCAAGCTATGATCTCATGGTTTGTGAGACTGAGCCCCATATTGGGCTCTGCACTAACAGTGCCTGCTTGGGATTCTCTCTCTCCCTCTCTCTGACCCTCTCCTGCTCATTCTCTCCCTCTCTCAAAATAAATAAACTAAAAAAAAAATAAAGTCCGTAGTTTACATTAGGGTTCACTCTTTGTGTTGTATAGGAGTTTTGACAAATGTATAATGACATGTATTTACCCTTACAGTACTACTTATCACTGCCCTAAAACCCCGTACTTCACCTATTCGTCCCTCACTCACACTGACGCCTTGGCAAATACTGATCTTTCTGCTGTCTCCTGAGTTTTATCTTTTCTAGAATGTCATATCATTGGATCATACAGTACATAACCTTTTCAAATTGGCTTCTACTACTTAGCAATATGTATTTAAGGTCCCTCCATGTCTTTTCTTGGTTTGAAGATCATTTCTTTATAAAATTTTTCATTGTTATAAACATATACAAATATTTCATTGTTATAAATATACACACATAATTTACATATCTCTGCCTCTGTTGGTATGAAAAACTCTTTATTTTATCCTTTTATTTTGTATTGATATTAGATTCACATAACAAAATTACCCATTTAATATTTTTAAAATTTTTTGTTGTTTATTTTGAGAGAGAGACAGAAACAGCAAGAGGGGGAAGGGCAGAGAGAGAGGGAAAGAGAGAATCCCAAGCAGCAGAGAGCCTGATGTGGGGCTAGAATCCATGGACCATGAGATCATGACTTGAGCCGAAACCAAGAGTCAGACATTTAACCAACTAAGCCACCCAGGTGTCCCGAAATTACCCATTTTAAAGTGTACAACTGAATAGCATTTAGCACGTTCATAATGTTGTACAACTATCACCTCTATTTAGTCTCAAAACATTTTCATCATCCCAAAGGAAAATCTTAAACCTTCTCCCCCAAACTGTGGCAACCACCAATCTGTTTCTGTTCCACAGATTCACATATTCTGACTATTTCATATAAATGGATTCATTATGTGAGCTTTGATGTCTGACTTCTTTCACTTAGAAGGTTTTTGAGATTCATCTATATTTTAGCAAATATCATTCATGTATCATGTACTTCATCTTTTTTATGGCTGAGTAATATTCTGCTGTATGTATATTACCTTACTCTGTTTATCCATTCACTAGTTGATGGGTATTTGAATTTTGGGTATCTTTTGGCTATTATGCTATGAACATTTCTGTACAGATAGCTGACTTCCTGTTTTCAATTCTTTTGAGTATATACCCAAGAGCAGAATTGCTGAGTCATATGGTAATTGTACCTTTAACTTTCTGAGAAACAATCAAAACTATTTTCCATAGCAGCTGCACTATTTTACATTCCCACCAGCAATGTAAGATGTTTCCAATTTCACCACATACTTGCCAACACTTACTATCTTTTTTATTATGGTCATCTTAGTATATGTGTAGTATCTTATTGTGGTTTTAATGTGACTGTGGGCTATTCTTTTTGGAGAAATGTCTATCCAAGTCCTTTGCCTGTTTATTAGTTGTTATCCGCTGTTGTTGAGTTGTAAAAGTTATTCATGTGTTCTGGAGACTAGATCTTTATCAGATATGTGATTTGCAAATATTTTCTTCCATTCTGTTGGATGTCTTTTCAGTTCTTGACAGTATTTTTTGAACACAAAAGTTTTAAATATTGATCAAATTCTACTTATCTATTTTTGGTTTGGTTGCTTATGTTTTTGCTGTCATATCTAAGAATTCATGGCAAATCCAAAATCATGAAGATATATCCTTATGTTTACTTCAAAGAGTTTTATAGCTTTAACTCCTATTGCATAGATCACTGATCTAAATCACTGGTCTCTTCCGAGTTCGCTTTTGTGCGCAGTGCGAGAAAGGGGTGCGCCTGCGCTCTTTCGCACGTAGACATCCAGTCGTCCCGGCATCATTTAAGAGATTATTCCTTCTCCATTGAACGGTCTTGGCATTCTTATTGAAAATCAACTGATCATAAATATGAGGATTTATTTACACATTCAATTCTATCCCACTGGTCTCTATGTTTATCCACACAGTTACTACAATTACTAGAGCCTTGTAGCAAGTTTTTAAATCAAGTGTGAATTCTCCAATTCTGTTCCTTTTCAATACTGTTTTGCTCATTTGGAGCTCTCTATAATCCCTTATGAGAATCGGCTCTTTCATTTCTGCAAAATGGAAGTTAGAATTTTGATAAAGATTGCATTGAATCTGTAGGTCACTTTGGGTGGTACTCGTATCTTAACACTATAAAAGCATACAATCTGTGAACACAGGATATCTCTCCACTCAGACCTTCACTAAATTTGTTCCAGCAATGGCTTATAGTGTTCAGTATAAAAAATACAAAACCTTTCACCTCCTTGGTTAAAGGAGGCATTTTATTCTTTTAGATGCTATTGTAAGTGGAATTGTTTCCTTAGTTTCCACTTTGGGGTGTTCACTGGTGATATATAGGAATACAACTGATTTTTTTCATGCCGCTCTTGTATCTTGCAACTTTGCTGAACCAGTTTTTTTTGTAAATTCTTTAAATTTTCTCTATATAGAATCTATTTATCTGTTATCTATATCTGTCAACAGAGAGTTTTACTTTTCTCCTTTCCAACTCGGATGCTACACATTTCTTTTTCTTGTCTTAATTGTTCTGTTGAATAGCAGTGGTAACAACAACCATCCTTATCTTGTTCCTGATTTGAAGGGGAAAGCTTTCTATCTTTCACCACAGAGTGTAATGCTACCTTTGGGTTCTTTAGAAATGCCCATTATCAAAGTAAGTAAATTTCACCTTCATTTTTGAAAGCTATCTTAACTGGTATAGAAGTAAAAGTTGATATATTTTTTCCCTTTTGATATTGTCCCTATTAACTTCAGATTTCTGAAAAAGTCTGCTGTAGTTCTTACCTTTGTTCCTCTGTATCATGTTTTTTGTCTAGGTGCTTTTAAGATTTTCCTTTTTTCATTGGTTTTCAACAATTTGATTATATTTCTTGGTATGGTTTTATGTTTCTGCTGCTTAGGATTCACTGAGCTTCTTGGATCCATGGATTTATGGCAGTGATTCTTAATAAGGGAAGTTTTTTTGTTTGTTTTGCTTCCTATCCTCCCCTCAAAGATATCTGGCAATGTCTGGGGCAATTTTTGGTTGTTACAAGTGGGCTGCCCAATTGGAATCTAGACAGTAGAGTCCAGAGATGTTCCTAGACATCTTACAAGGCACAGGACGGCCCTTGACAACAAAAAATCATTCAGCCCTAAATGTCAGTGGTACAAAGGCTGAAAAACTCTGATTTATAAGTTTCCATCAAATATTTTAACATTTCAGCTATCATTAATTTTTTTTCCTATCTTTTCCTCTCTCTTTTGCTTTTTCATTTCCTTGTGGGACTTCAATTATATACATGTTACACTGCTTGATATTTTCCCATAGTTCACTGAGGTTCTGTTTACTTTTTAGTCAGTCTTTTTATGCTCTGTGCTTCATTTTTATTAGGATCACTTGCTACATCTTCGAGTACTAATCTTTTCTTAAGCAATGTCTAATTTGCTGTTAATCTTATGCAGTATATTTTTCAATTAGAAATTATTTTCTGTCATCTCTAGAAATCCTATTTGGGTCTCTTTGTCTCTTCTATTTCTCTTCCCATTATCCTTGTATGTTTTCCTCAACTTTCTTGAGTTTATAAAGTATACTTATAATTTTTTTATCTCTACCATTTCTTCATCTGCTTTTATTGACAGGTTTTCCTCCTGGTTATGGGTCATATTTTCCTGCTATCTTTGCATGCCTGAAAGAATTTTTTCCTGTAAAATGGACATTGTGAATTTTACTCTTGTTTGCTTGATGTTGTTGTGTTCTTTTAATTATGTTAGACTTTGTTTTGGTATGAATTCAGTTACATGGGATCAATTTGATCCTTTCAAGGCTCACTTTTTAAGTTCTGTTAAGGCAGGGGCAAAGCAGCCTTTAATCCAGAGCTTAATATAGCTTCACTACTACAGTGAAATCCTTCTGAGGCCTCTAAAACATTATGTCCCCATATACTAAATTTTCTTTCCACTCTGACTAGTATGAAATGAAATATTCTCAGTCTATGTCGGCTCCAGGAATTATCTGGCTTACTGCTTTCTTGTCTTTCTTTCATCAACTTGTTCGTTTCCTCTTGCACACATACGGATTATTATTCAGCTAAAGGAACCCCCTGCACATCTCTGGAACTCTCTTTCTGTGCAAGAGCATCCTCTCCAGTATCTGGCCTTGCATTTTCCAGCTCAAACTAGGAAGAAAGTCAGATTCTTTCGGGACTCTCCTCTCTGGACTACAGCCTAGAAATTGTTTCCAGGCTATAAGCTGAGGCAACTGTAGGGCTCATTTTGTTTCTCTTCTTTCCTAGTTTTTGTACAATGTCTGAAAATCCCTATTTTTCATCTATTGTGTCTGGTTCTCTCCCAGTTTAAGACAAAAGGGTAAATCCAGTACTCCACAATGCCCAGAAGTCCCACAAACATTAAAAAACTAACATAATATTCCAAGATAATTTATGTAACCATTACTGACAAATTTTTAGGTTATTTTCACTTTTTCACACATAAATGAAGATATGATAAATGTCTTTGTATACAAAGCATAGCAGAGTTTTAATTAAAATCTTTAGGAAAAAGAGGACTCATCTGATTATACTGTATTCTAAATATATTTCTTCTTCTTGGGATTAATTTCTCTTTCTGAAGCTTTGTGCATGTTAGAATGCTGGTGACATCTTTTCTGGTGGTGGAGGGAAAAGATTGTATTTTAAGCAGAAATAATATTTTAAAAATAGCCTGCCATTATCAGATTGAATTCAGAATAAAGCTGCCAAAGAGGCATTAGTTTTGCTCTCCATCTACTTCATCTACAAGAAGGGGTAAACTTTGGCTACCTTATCCTCCTATTTCCACTCCAATGCGATGTTTCTCCTAGAGGCTTAAGAAGTTTATTCCATTTCTCTCTACTCAAAATCCATTAAGTTATTTTTACGTTACATCAGCAGTTAAAGAAAGAGACTCCAACTTGGCAGCCAATAGGATAAAATTTGCCAATTCTTATATTGCCTCAGACTATATTATTTGAGACACTGAAATGCTCCTTCACTCAAAGGGGAAAGGATAAGTTGTTGGCTGAATTTTATCACTTGATTCAGATTCCACCTTAGTCAGTTGCAGAGTCCAGATTTAAATCCTGTGAATCATTCTTTTCCAACTGAAAAATAACTATTCCAAAGATTATCAGGCTAATATATGCAAGGAAGGGGTTTCTTGCTTCCATGTGCTATCTTGTTTGGCTTCTCTTTTATTGGTTTGTTTGCCTTACTTGTTTGTAGATCTAACCGTAGAAATTTGGATAAATTAACCTCTGTGTTCAAGTTTCTCATTTGTAAAAGCAGGGATTATTAGTACTCATCTCGTATGGGTGTTCTAAGGCATAAAATATTTATGTAAAATAGAACAGTGCCTAGCACAAAGAGGATACTATGTAAATGTCAGCTAATATAATAATTATCATTAGCCATAATACAGCCATCTTGCCCAATCAGAAGTGTCTCAGTAACACAGATAACAAGATGTTCTGATGTGGGGACTTCGGACATTGAACCATGAATCTTTATCTAATACCCTTAAACTTCTGAATCTCCTGATAAAACCACCAACCCCAAAATCAAACAAATAAAAAACATAGTAACTCTTCACATTAAGAAAAAAGGAAAGAAAAATAGGACTTAAGGAGTGTCTTCCATGTGCTTTGTACTTTATATGTATTATCCAATTCCAACTTCAAAACAATTCAAAACAATACAATTTTTATTGTATTCACTTAGTATAAGACATCAGTTATAAAGAGTACCATTATTTTCTGGAATGCTAAGAAAGAAAAAACACAAATACATCCATTTTAAGACACAGAATTTTTAAAATGTCAAGAACTTAATAACTGCTTTATAACTGATGGAATGGATCTTCATTTTACAGATTAGAAAGCTGAAAATAAGAGAAATGAAGTACTCAGTGCAACAAGTAAGTGGCAAAATCAAGATTCAAACCAAGATCTTCTAATATCCAAACCCTGTGCTCTTTCTATTAAACTATGTTACCTCCCCAAGCTACTTATACAAACCATTATTACATATTGATAATATTCTGCATTAAAAGTTTGTTCAGTTTCTTAACTGTGATAAAAATAAAACAATTTGAAAGGAAACTTTAAAATTAAATGTATATCCTTAACTTTTTTGAAGCTGAGATGATAAATTATCCATAATGTAATCAATGATATGACCAATAATATAGTTCTAAATCCTTAAAAAAGATTATTTTTCTAATACTCCTTTATAAATATTCATTGTAGTTTTCCCCCTCTGAAACATGAATAGTTAGTTATTCATTTCCATATATAAAAATAAGAATACTGGGGTGCCTGGGTGGCTCAGTCAGTTGAGCATCCAACTCTTGGTTCTGGCTCAAATCATGATCTCCCAGTGTCTTTCACATGGGGCTCTGCACTGGCAGCATGGGGCCTGCTTGAGAGTCTCCTTCTCGACCTCTCTCTCCTTGCCCCTGCCCCACTCCTGCTGTCTCTCTCTCTCTCTCTTTCTCTCTCTCTCTAATAAAAACTTTTAAAAAAGTGAGATTATTCCCTCATCTCAGCTATTATCTGTCATGAGTATTAAAAAACATTACCATGAGAATACTATTGGCTGCTATACTTTATAACAGTAACACTTTTAAAATTTCACAAGAAAGATAAACGGCATTAATCTATGTGTTTTAACCTTAGTTTATCTTAAAATTACAAACAATATAGTTTTTAAAAAATTCAACTCCTAAAGCCTTAACAATAGACATTTAATAAAGGTGTCAATTATCTAGAAATGCTTAAATGACAATTGAAAAGTAATTTTTAGATCAAATAAAAAAAGTAGAAATATGTGCAAGTAGATATTTTATACAAACCTCCAAATTTCAGCAGTGTCTACTATTTTTGCATTTATACTATACACTAGCTCAAAAAGGGATGCAGATTTTTAAAATATAAAAACACTGATGGGGTGCCTGGATGGCTCAGTTGGTTAAGCGTCTGACTTCAGCTCAGGTCATGATCTCACATTTCATGAGTTCGAGCCCCACGTCCAGCTCTGTACTGATAGTGTAGAGCCTGCCTTAGATTCCCTGTCTCTCTCCCCCTCTCACGCCCCTTTCCCACTCATACTTTCTCTCTCACTCTCTCTCAGAAAGTAAACTTTAAAAAATATATATATTAAAAAGCTGAAAACCACATTTTTTTACCAAATACTTTAATCTGTATCATCAAAATATATGAGATAATTTATCCAGATAATATGGTTAATAGAACTTGTATAGAACCCTTATGATTCACCAAATAAATTTTATCATTGTACAACGAAACAAAAAAAATTGTAAATTGCTCTTTTACCACTCTATAATGAAACTTAAGAATAAATATATTAATTTTGTCTTCTAAATTTCCTAGCTGTTGTCAACTGTCTTGGTTCTAGGCCACTATAAAACAAAGGTACAAAAGTTATCACTTATATACATGCCCAGCTTCCATTGTATAATATGTAACACACATCTTTATGCAGTTTTCTTACTCAATTTAATACTAGTTTAAAATGTCTCTCATGCAAAATTAACTTCAGGTCATTATGAGTTTCTAGAAAAGTAACAATGATCAATATTTAAGTGTTCTTTGGAAAATTATTCTGAATATTTGTATCTATTTAAAAATTATAAATCTTCTTAGATTTAAGCACTGAAGAAATAAAAGACCAATATTCAAAAACTTAACATTTCTGTAACGATGTGCTAAAAATAAGTTAGAAGTAGCTATATTTTAAACAAACAAGTGGCTTGTATTTCTATAATATTATAAGCAATATAACCAAGTGACCTCATACATAAGAAAAACATTAGGAGTCAATGGGTAAACAACCATGGTTATATGCAGGCAATAATTAAATACCTTAAGTTACACAGAGGTTTAGGGTTCTATTGACAAACATACACATAAATATCAATAATAGTATACCAATACTTGAGAAAACATTCAACATGGCTAATTACTTACAAAATGTAACTTAAACCCTCTACATCTGTCCATGTTGTTGTAAATGGGAATACTTCATTCTCTTTGGTAGCTGAGTAATATTCTGTAGTGTGTGTATGCACACACACACATACATATACATGCCACATCTCCTTTATCCACTCATCTATGGATGGACACTAGGGTTGCTTCCATACCTTGGCTGTTATAAATAATGCTGCAATAAATGCAGGGGTACACAGATCTTTCCGAATTAGTGTCTTTGCTGAAATAAGTAAGAGAAAGACAAATACCATATAATTTCACTCATACGTGGAATTTAGGAAACAAAAAAAAAGACCAAAAAAACCAGACTCTTAAATACAGAGAATAAACTGGTGGTTGCCAGAGGAAGTAGGTAGGGGGATGGGTAAAATAAGTAAAGGGAACTAAGAGTACACTTGTGATGAGCACTGAGTAACGTACAGAATTGTTGACGGGGTGCCTGGATGGCCTCCATGGTTAAGTACCCGACTTCAGCTTGGATCATGATTTTGCAGTCTGTGTTTGAGCCCCGCATCAGGCTCTGTGCCAACTGCTCAGAGCCTGGAGCCTGCTTCTGATTCTGTGTCTCCCTCTCTCTTTCTGCCCCTCCCCAGGTCACACTCTGTCTTTCTCTCTCTCAAAAATAAATAAACATTAAAAAAAATTTTTAAAGAACTGTTGAATCCACATTGTATACCTGAAATTAATATAACAATGTATGTTAATTATACTTGAATTTAAATTAAAAAATGTTTAAAATAAATAATTAAAACCGCAAATTAAATCAATGAGCAATGAACTTAAAACTAATTCCATTAGGATAATAAAATTATTCAAGTTGGCAAAACTGTAGTGAAACAGGTACTCATAAATAGCCCTAATGACCTGGTAAGATAGTATTACTCCTTGGAAAGCAATGCTGCAATCTTACCAAGACCCATAAAAATATTAGCATACTTTCATTATTTTCACCAATAATACAAGCTTGTGGATTAGAAGAAAACAATACAATCCTGAATTATAGTAACTTTGTAGGATTCAATCACAATCCCTTCTGTTACTCATCTTTACATGAAATGAATGATCTTGAATTTTTAAGAACTTTTTAAGATCAGGATGTATCTTGGGATGTATATCTCCCTTTTCTGTTGGTTTTCATAAAGTATTTAAAAATGTGACTTTTAGGATACTTTCAAGATTGCTTGGCCCTGGTCCCCTTTCCCACTTTTATCTGTTTTGTTTCCTATTGGCTTTACTGTGAATGTCTTGTTTGGTTGTGATTAAATTCCCAGGAGATTCCTCATAGTATAAGGTTGTGTAATGGAAGAGGAATTTAGCTGGCTAATTTTGGAAGCTCCAGAGCCCCAGAGCCCAGACAGCTCTAAAGAACCCTTTGTACTCAGACATGAAAGTGTGCAAAATCCTCTAAACTACCTGTCGGCAATTTTGGGACCACACCATTCAGGTCAGACTTCCCTATGGCTTCATCCTATGGAGATCCCAATGCTGCACCAATCTTGACGGTTTGTCCCAATTTTATCTGACCAACTATTTTTTATACAAATCTTGCTTAAGAGCTTTCGGCTATTGCTATCCTCATTATTCTGTTAAGGAAACATTCAGGAATATTCAAAAATATCTGAACGCTATGCTACAGCCACTGCTACAGCCATCGTCCTAGAATTCAGATAATCATATATGATTTTTGATGGAATACATGAATGGGAATACACAAATAAATTAGTAGTGCTAAGGTAGGTGTATTTCCTTCTTCTTAAGTTTAAACTGTCTTTTCATTCCATTCTGTTTTCCATTACTTCTGCCATTTAACCAATGATCTTAACAGGATGAATGGATGATTTCATGAAAGAAAGATGCAGAGATTGACCAGGCAAGACCAGTTTTTTGTTTTTCTTTTTTAAGTAAACGCTACCCACAATGTGGAACTCGAACTCAACCCTGAGACCACAAGTCAGATGCATTACTGACTGAGCCAGCCAGGCACCCCAAGGCAAGACAAGGTTAGTAAACATCTGTTATTTTGGCTTACCAAAGTCTTTAAAACATCGCAAGATGTTAATAACTTTCCATATTGTGGATCTCAACTTTCCAAAGTGGAATCCTCAAAACCTCGTTTCTCAAGACTACCTTACAGCAACTATATGCAGGCCTCTGACCTGAATTCCATCAATCAGATGCACAAACAAGCAGATGGACAGAAAATGAACAACAGGTCACTGACCTGCAGCAAATCACACTTTTTGATTCACAGCTCAAAGTCTGGTTGGCATGATCCTTTCAACAGAAATATTGTGTCTGATATGAGCAGAATTCAAGTAATTAAACCAAACTTATATTAATTCATATTTTAAGTACACAGGAGAATATTAATATCATCAGGAAATTCACAAGTAGAAATCAATGTTACCTTATGGATGGATAGCTCTCATGAAATACAGTATCTTTTGTTTTGTGATTACTACTTTTAAAATACGTATTTTAAAACACATCATCAGATGTGCCAACTTATGGACTGAAAGCAATTATGCAAACATTGGAAGTATTTGAATTCAGTGTTTGGCATAGGCTTTTATAAATATCCTTTATCAGATTAAGAAAGTTCCCCTCTATTATTAGCAGCTATTAGCAGTTTTTATCATGAATGGATATTAAATTTTGTTCAATCATTTTTTCCCTCTGTCAAAATGATCATTATGATTTTTTTTTCTACTAATCAAATTACGGAGATTTCAAAAGTTAAGCCATTCTTTTACATTCCTAGAATTAACTCTACTTCATTATGATGTTATTCTTTTTACACTGAATTTGTTAATACTGTATATACCTATGTTAATGTGAGCATTTGATTTGTATTGTCCTTCTTGGTATTGTTCTTGCCAGGCCTAAGAGTCAAGTTTATTCTGGTCTTTAAAATCGGTTAAGTGCCCCTCTTGACTTCAGTCATGATTTCACTGTTGGTGGAATTGAGCCCTGCTTTGGGCCCTGCCCTAGCAGCATACCGCAGAACCTGCCTGGCATTCTTTCTCTCTGCCTCTCCCTTTCTCTGTCTCTCAAAATAGGTAAACATTAAAAAAAAAAATTAAATGAGAAGTGTTCCATCTCTTCCTGTTTCCCAGATGAGTTTGTGTAAGGCTGGCATCATTTCTTCCTTAAACAACTGAAAGAATGTACCAGTGAAGCCATCTGGGCCAGAGGTTTTCTTTGCAATAAGCTCTTTAACTAAAGAGTCAACTTCTGTAACAATATTTGTTCTTCTAACCCATGAACACAGAATGCTTTTCCATTTCTTAATAGAGATGGAACTATTCAGATGTTCCATTTCTTATTCAGTCAGCTTTGGTAAGTTATTGAAAAAACGTTTTTGAAAATTTGTCCATTTCTCCAAATAATCTATTATAATATCCATAATAATCTATCTCTTGTTCATAAGATATACTTATTAATTTTTTGAGATATTTGGTGGTGTCCCTTCTGCATTCCTGACATTGACCATCTGTCTTTTTTCTTTTCTTTCTTGGTCATTCTTGCTAGGGTTTCATCAATCTCTTCAAAGAACCAACTCTTTCTTGGCTTTGCTGATTTTTTTTTTCTCCAGTACACATCTGTTTTCTATTTTATTGGCTTTTCTATTTATGTTTCTATTTTTTTAATTTGATTTTTTGTTCCTTTTGTAGCTTCTTGAAATGCAAACTTAAAGTATTATGTCCTCTGGGAATTACAATTCATTCAAGAAGAACCCTACTGAGGATAAAGACTCAGAAATATTCTTAACTTTTAGTAGATTCTCTGGCTTTCCAACTTGGGGGGGCAGGGGATAAAGGAGAAATACGTTCTTCTTTTATCAAAGAATAAACTGATAGACGGAAAGAAAAGGCTCAAAATAAAAATCTCCTTGGCCAATATAAGGCCCTTCCTTTTATCTAGATAAAAGCTAAAGACAGGCAGAATTGTAATACATGGGGCACAGAAAGATTGATAAAGAAGCATTTCCCCAGAGAGTATATTTTAGATCCTCTACCATAATAAAAAAGAATCTTAAGTAACTATCTCTGGTCCTACTGGACTGAAGAAGAACTTCAAAGAGGAATGAACAGTAATCTTTTCTTCCAGTTATCTGAGCAGTTTACTCCCTTACCAATTTAAAGTCCTTATTCAAATACTGCCTTCAACACAGCCTACCCTCACCACCATATTTAGAACTATAATTCAATACCTTCTCTATGTTACACTCCTATCCTTCTTGTCTTCCTGTGGTGGAATTTAAGGTCCACAAGCACAAAGGTTTTTGTCTATTTTTGCGCAGTGATGCACCTTAGTAACTTGGAATAGTGCTGGTTCACAGAAGGCACTTAATAAATATTTGTTGAATATATGAATAAATGGATAAGAACAATAAGCCACAGCTTCAAATAGGTAAGTTTTTACATGAGAGTGAATTTAAGTTATAATTAATTTTAGAAGAAAACATACTGTGTTGAAATCCTACTCTACCACTTATTAGCTATGTAACTTCAGGATAAATGATTAACTTCCCTAAGTTTCAGGATTTTTCTTCCAGAAAATGCAAGTAATAGTGTTTGCTTTATAGGGTTGTGGTGAGAGTGAAATAAAACGATGCATCTAAAGCACTTAGCATAGCACACAACACATAGTAAAAGCTCAGTAAATACAGCTCATTATTATTTTTATTTTTACTGTCTTAACCAAAAGGCATGTATAAGTGGATCGATATCAATCTCCAGTTAAACTTCTAAGGGCAAAGTCAGCATCTGACCCCATCCTATATACCATCTTCATCCACAGTTGACTCAAGGTACAAAAGAGCACACTAATCAAATTTCCTGATGACAGGGTCAATGAAAAAGAGCTCATAAATAGACGACACACTCATTATCCCCAAAAATTAAAAAAAAAATTTTAATGTTTCATTTATTTTTGAGAGAGAGCATGCACATGGAGGAGGGCAGAGAGGTAGCAAGACACAGAATCAGAAGCAGGCTCCAGGCTCTGAGCTGTCAACACAGAGCCTGATGCGGGGCTTGAACTTAAAAACCATGAGATCATGACCTGAGCCGAAGCCAGACACTTAACTGACTGAGCCACCCAGGCACCCTCCAAAAAAATCTTAATGTTGGAATAATATAATGAATCAAATGAATGTAATTTAATATGAGAACACACAAAGTACTAAACATAGTACATGAGAGACTGCATAACAATATTTATTTTTAAAAAATACTTGGGATTTTAGTTCTCTGAAAAACTAACATTTTAGTGTGGCTGCCGAAAATTTGAAAATAATTTTAAGTGACATCACAGACATAAAGAATTCAAATGAAAGAGAAGTTCTATTCTATAGTGGTCCCACTAGGTCTCAAATAGTCTGTTCAATTCCAAAAGCCATACTTTTAGAAACTGAAACTTCTTCACACAAGAATGACTGGGATGGTGGTACGGCTTGATGGGACTGGGGATGGAGAACTATTTCAGAAATCGGGGATACCTAACCTGTAGAAGAGGAAATGTCAAAGCTGTCTTTAAACAATAAAGGGACTATTCTGTAGATGAAAAACTGGATTTGGGCATGGAAAACTAAATATAGAACATATGTGAAAACAACAATAAAAACAAAACAGTGAAGATTTTGGCCTAATAAAGACAGATGCTTCTAGTAATTGGAGTTTAAAAACTGGGCTGATTTCTTCACAAACTGTATATTTCCATCACTATGAGTCTTCTAACAAGCTAAAAACCTTATGTTGGAATATCATGAAGGGGTCTAGACGACCACTAATGTTCTAACTACAAGATTCCTGCCCTACTAGAAGAGAAATATGTTTTCAAAAAAAAGACATACAAATGGTCAATGATGCCTAACATCATTACACATTGGGGAAATGTAAATCAAAACCACAATAAGATACTACTTCCTACCCATTAGAATGATGAAAATCAAAAAGTTATAAAATAACAACTGTTGGCAAGAATAGAGAGAAATCAAAACCCTCAGTGTTGACAGGAATGAAGAAGGCTGTAGCCCCTTTGGAAAAGTCTGGCAATTACTCAAAAAGTTAAACATGCAGTTACTATTTGATCCAGCAATTCCACCCCTTGGCATATACCCAGGAGAAACAAAGACATATGTCTACACAAAACCTTGCACAACACTGTTCTTAACAGCATTATTCTTAACAGCCAAAAGGTGGAACAACCTAAATGTCCATCAACAGATGAATGGATACAAAAAATGTGGCATCTCCACACAATAGAGTATTATTTGGCAGTAAGAATGGGGAGACTGAAACTGACTGCTAGAAGGTAGTTTCAAAACTTCAAAAAGAAACTCCATACTCTTTAGCTATCAGTTTCAGTCTCCTCATTTCCCCCACTCCTAAGCAACCATTAATCTTTTTCTCTATAGATTTGCCTTTTTTGGACATTTCAAACAGATGGAATCATAGTATATGTGGTCTTTTGTGAATGGCTTTTTCCATTTAGCATAGTTAAGCATGAAAGAAGGATTCTTCCAAGTTGTGGCATCTATCAGTACTGCATTCTTTTTTTTTACAGCCAAGTAATATTCTGTTGTATGAACATATCACATTTTGTGTATCTACTCACCCACTGATGGACATTTGGGTTTTTAGATGTTCATACCTGATTGTGGTAAAAGTTATATAACTTTGTAAACATACTAAAAACCACTGAATTGAACACGTCAAATAAGTGAACTGTACAGTGTATGAATTATGGTGTCTCAATTAAAAAAAAACGAGCACCCAAAGAGCATACAGTTTTGAGATAGTAGGTGAAGGAATAAACAATCTGTCTCCTAACTAGACTATAAGCTCAACACATATCACAATGATTAGTAAATATAACGATAACCCTGGGAGGAAGGAAAATGATAAAATGTGTTCAGTAAGCTATGTTTAAAGAAGCTAGGAAACTTATAAACACATAGAAATCTTCACCTAAAAGTAAAAAAGCTTAGCTATTTAAGAATATATTTGGTTAACTGAAAAATACACTCATGTAGAATAGTTCACTCCCCAGGTCTAGAATCAAGGAATCAACCTCCAATCGTGAACCACTCCATTATGATCTTGTCCTATTGCTACAATCACAAAATCAAATTAATTCTAGATAACTTAGGGATTAAGCTCGTATGTATACTGTTAAAAAAAAAAAAAGTAATACCAGCTTAGAATTACATTTCCTGAACTGTGGTCAATATGGTACTCATCCATAAAGGAAATGTATTTATAATGAATTCTTCAGAAACATAATTACACTTCAAATCTTTTTTTCTTTTTCTCTTATTACTATTAGACTTCTTCAGGTCAATCTTCTAAAAAAAAAAAAGGCAAGGTAATTTGTAGTTTTAAAATTTCAAAGTAGATAGGTTTATAAGCAAAACCTTCAAAAAGTTTCAGAAACCCTGTTCTCATTTTCTAACTCTGTTTCAAGGCCTGGCACGACCGCCCCCAAGGGAAGAAACGTGGGCAGACAGTAATTGTATTTGACAGCAGCAATTACATGCAAGGCTGGAGATTAGAAGACCATTAATGTGTGTGCAATAACTGCTCTGGTATTTTCTGTTATTATTGAGGGTCAGCGCAAAGAAAATTCATGGCAAACTCTACCTTGGATACAGTTGGTTCAGGAATTCCGCCCAGAGAAAGCACATGAGGAATATGAATACACTGGTTACAGGCACAGCAGGCATGCAGAACATTCCTTTGATAAGAGACTGATAAACCATGAAATAGGAACAACATGCAATTCTAAAAGATACTTCTACCTATACCTTTCAATTAACTATGAAGAATGCCAGAGAATTTCACACAATGAATAAGATTAAATGCACAGTCCACATAAATTCTTTCATAACATCATACTGTAACAAAAGCTTACTCAGTATTTGGAAATTGCATTGAATAGAGAGCCTAGGAAACTTGGGGACTCTGGAAACATCAGAAAGACAGTAGGAACAGCAAGCTTATCTGAAAAACAGGAAGATGGTAGACTAAACACATATCCTTGCCTCCCGCTTCCTCCATATAACATGCTGGAACTCAACAACTAAACAAGCCTGGAAGAAATTATGGGTACACCTAAAGGAAGAGGGTACAGGGGCCAAAGGCTGGGACCAAAATTTACCTTGGCAGTAAAATCGGAACCTTCAGGGACCCAACCATCTGATGAAAACAGATTCTCCTAGCAAGCAGAGAGGGGTCATACCACATGCTATATATGTTCCTAAGCATCCTGGTAGACCGAACTGCCCTCAATCTCTTTGAGCAAGAAGGATTTGCTTTCACCTGCAGAGTACTAACAGAATAAAGGTCTCAATTACTCCATTTCACTTTGTCTCAGTGAGAGATCAGAGGTTGCTAGCTCACTGGCCCACCAGACTTGAAAAAAAATTACATCTGCCTTTCCCTGTCAATCTATTTTTGCTCCAAAGACCTCAATAATCAGACCAGTGTTAAGGAAACCTACAATCAGTAGTCAGAAAAAAATTACCATCATTTAAGAAAAGAAAGAGATGAATCAGAACAAGTGACTTCTTTTGAGGAAGGCAAAATTTACTGAATAAAGAGAATTTTCAAATAGTAAAATGTTATATACAAACATACACAACACTAAATGTATTATTCCATAAAAATATACTGTAAACATTAACTTTTTATGAATGTTGATAACATACTTCCTAGTTTTCTTTTAAATTTATTTATTCTGAGAGAGCATGAGAGAGTGCATACATGCATACGTGTGTCGGACAGGCAGAGAGAGGGTGAGAGAGAGAATCCCAAGCAGGCTCCATGCTGTCAGTGCAGAGGCCAATGCAGGGCTCAATCCCAAGCACTGTGAAATCATGACCTGAGTCAAAATCAAGCTAGATGTTCAACTGACTGAGCCCCCCAGGATGCGCCATCCTACTCTAAATCTGTCTTCTGCAGTATGTCTCAAAATAGTCCTTCAAGGAATTAGCATGATTCAGCAACTGGAACATTTTCAAAAAGACAATGAAAATACATAGTGTTAGAATCACATTCAAAAAGCATGTATGCCATCTTCTGAGGCATAATATGTTAATTAATATCCCCTTTATTAGTTCAACTTAATTCAACATAGTAAGTACTTTTAAGCATTCACTCTTTTAAAAACTAGCCTTATCACTGAAAGATATGTTAAGCAAGGTACCTTCAATCAAGACATTTAGTATTACCAGGGATTTAGGAACTAAGATCAAATATTAAAATGTACATTATAACATTAAATTTAACAGATCTATAGAAAGGGGAAAATTAATGTGGACGGGAGGTTCGTGGAGTAAATAGGAATTGATCAGGGCTAAAAACAAACACAAACAAACAAACAAAAAAAACCCCAAACAAAACAAAACAAAAAACCTCACCATAATACAGGGACATGTAGGTGGTGCAGTTGTCCGATTCTTGATTTTGGCTCAGGTCATGAGCTCATGGTTTGTGAGTTTGAGCCCCACATCATTGCAGGTCTCTCTTTCCCTCTCTCTCCTGCTGTCTGCCCCTCCCTCACTTGTGCACTCTCTCAAAATAAACAAACATTAAGAAAAAAACATAGTCCGGAAGGCATTTTAGAAAACAGCATGATTAAAGAAAGGCATATGAAATGAACTGTATTTGAAGGACAATGAGGAGGCATGTCAGATGGGAGTCAAATGTACAGTACGTAAAGTTAGAGATAAGTCTGGATTCACAATGTCGGGGAAAAAGATACAGGTTACAGAGGTCCTGAATGTAAGAATTAACTTAGATTTGAGTTGATGGTTCCTCAGAACTTTAGCATAAAACAAATTTTTGTCATTTCCCTGCTACCCTTGATTATAAGGAGGAAAAATGTTCCAGTATAAAACTGTTCTTCTCCATATGCAATCCAATCACACCTAGAACATATCAAATTTTAAAACATGTAGTTTCAAATGTTCTAAAAGAAGTAATGATTTTTTTCAGCATCTCAGTAATATAGATACCTAAAAATAATTCACATTATAGTATTTGTTTATAGTATTAATTGTTTATAGTATTAATTGTTTATAGTATTAATACACTGAAAATGATAATCTCACCAGATAATTTGGTAATATAACAGAGAACTTCAATATTCTAGTTATTCAAGAGAAATTTCTAAATATTTCATTAATTTGGCTCAAGTTTGCCTTAAACATTTCTAATTTTGAAACCATGGTCAATAACTTAACTTCTTTGTACTTTCTCCATTATAACTATAATTTACTGTTCTATTTCCTAACATTTTGCCCCCATTATATCCCTACGGTTTGTTAAAGGTATCCTTGGATGTGAGGAAACAGCAGCTCATAAAGCCAAAGACTATAAAATGTTCAATCCTAGTTTAGCGAAGGAGACTCAGCTTGAATACCTAGGACTCACAGCTGATGAGCAGCTTAGCACCAAATATCCTAAAGATGACAGGCAAATGAGAAGCCTGGTCCTTTGTGACTGTTCCCATTCCCAGTACAAAGGTCTGTGCACTAGGAACTAGGATCTCACTAATAACTGTTTATATACATAAAAAGGTGTTCTTGGGGCACCTGGGTGGCTCAGTCGGTTAAGCATCCGGCTTCGGCTCAGGTCATGATCTCATGGTTTGTGCGTTTGAGCCCCACGTCAGGCTCTGTGCTGACAGCTAGCTCAGAGCCTGAAGCCTGTTTCAGATTCTATGTCTCCTTTTCTCTCTGACCCTCCCCTGCTCGTGCTGTCTCTGTCTCTCAAAAAAAAAAAAAATTAAAAAACAAACAAAAAGGTGTTCTCATTCATTTTAGTTTAACTATAACATACACAGTAAGACTTTGACACTCCATTTGATAATGTATGTGCAATGCTAAGATCCTCAAGTTCCATGGGGAAAAGGAAAAATTTTAGTCAATTTGTTATTTAATTCATGAATTGCTCTTCTTCAGAATTCTATTAAATGAGGGATGCTTGTACAAGGAAAATATTGTTATACATCTAGTTGTATTTACAGCACACTCTTAAATTTTATCAAAGAAAACAAACACATTATCTCAAGAAAACATTTAAACACAGGAAACTTCCATGTGTTTACTCAAGATGCTATTTTGGCGGTAAAGGTCTAAGTCAGCAGACTCTGACTCAAAATGTAAAATGAAGCCATTAGCATGTTATTTATTCTAATTATATTTAATTTTACAGTAAACCAACAACACAAAATTGAAATGTAAATATAGTGTATTCAAGAGGGATTTCCTGGGACTATTTATGACCATATTTCTATTTTTTTTAATGTTTTATTTATTTTTGATACAGAGAGAGACAGAGCATGAGAGGGGGAGAGGCAGATAGAGAGAAGGAGACACAGAACTGGAAGCAGGCTCCAGGCTCTGAGCTATCAGCATAGAGCCTGACGCGGGGCTCGAACCTACGAACGTGAAATCTGACCTGAGCCGAAGTCGGAGGCTTAACCGACTGAGCCACCCAGGCACCCCAACCATATTTCTATAAAAATATTTACTACACATGTGATTTGGAAGCAGTTCCTCACAATGGGGTTGTAACCACCACAGCAATTAATAAATTTAGAATCATTTATTTTCAAAATATCCATAATACTTTGTGATTTAAAAGAAACTTTCATAGACAATGTAGTTAAATATAAATAATAAGCATTATAGTACAAGATAGTAATTTTTAAACATTGGGAAAAATATATTATTTCAAAAGGAAACTCATTAGGTTATTTCTTAAGGTATTATTAATAGAAAGCCTAATCTGAGTCTATTTTATCATTTCCAAAACTGTCAGAAGGAAGGATACTTCTAGGCTATAGCAAATAATATCTACAATCCTAAGGAAGAAAAAATCTAAGCTGAAAAACTCTGTCTAGCATGTTCAACATTCAACACATAAGATAAAACTGGCAACCAAACTGCCAACCACCCCGGAATACCTTCACCTGAGTGGGTTTTCCTTTTTCCTGAATTTGCCAATGAGTATTCCTTCAGACTAGAGAGATACTAGTTTCTTCTGACATTCCATCCTGGCTAATGAGAGCTCTAGTACAATCTAGTGAATAAAGGTCTATCTCGCAATAGAGCTGAGGCAATAAACTGTATTGGATACCAAAAGTTTAGGAAAGAGAATACTTCAGATGCTGGTAAAACAAAAATTACACCGTTGGAATTACAAATTTAAAAAAGAAAATATCCTTGACAGAAGTGTTTCTATTTTTGTATCTTGATAAATATACTAAAATCAATGGGATAAAACTAAACATTTTAAGTATTTTATGATTATTTAAGACTGCATTTTTATTTATACTGTTACTCTGAGAGTGTATATTAGAATGTTATTCACATCTCACACTCAGAATTCAAAAAAATTTTAAGTTTTAAGGATGTTAGACATACATATTGCTCTGTAATTTTCCTATAGCAATCTAAACCATGAAAAAGTCAAGTACTGCAGATATATGCACACTATTCTAAACTACCTCTTTATTCTTTCAAATCAAGTCATAGAACCTAGTTATTCTGTGTATGAATTTTTCTAGATCAATCTCTAAACTGTTATCAATTAGACTAAAATCATTACATTAATAATTCTCAGGTAAGAATACAAGGTCTGCCAAGGAATGAGTATTTAAACATTCTTGAATATATGAATAAATTCTAAAATTTAAAAGCAAAATATTTTTTTCTTTTAAAGAATAGTCTCCCCTCACTCCAGACAGAACTTTGCAATGATCGAAAATAACAATCTAGGGGGACCTGCGTAGCTCAGTTGGCGTAGCTCTACCCAAAATGCCGCTCCGTCCTCTTCTTCCTCCAATAAAGCTGCACACACTATGAGACCCAGGTTACCTGCACGGCTTTCCAATGGTCGACAATCATACAGTCACTGTTATGATTCTACAGCCCTGGGCTCATAATGCTGTTAGCATTTTTCACACTCCACCACAATGGTGAGCTTAAGTGTCTTTCTCTTTTACTAGATGTGGGTCTGAAAAAATGGATTACGCTTTATTTTTGTATCCCCAAATCAAGCACTAATGCCAGACATACTGACTGAGTAAAAAACAAGTAAACAAGCAAACAAATGCACATATTATTAAATCTTTGTTAATTCAGTAACTATAGCATAGTACAATACAATTTACAGAAATTTAATATTTTGTATGCTACCCCAACATCCACTGAATTAGATAATCTCATGATTTAGAAGAACATTTAGAAAAAAATAAACTATTAACACAGTGAATAAAAAGGAAATAATAAAAGTGAAACAATGATTAATACACAGTTTAAACCATGTCTTTACTTTAACCATTTTCAAACATTCCAAAGTTGAGGCATCATATTTCATATAGTAACAAAACCACCAGGCATATCAAACTAATTTTCCTAAGTATCATTTTATCTAAGTCTAGTCATAGAGGATAGTTTTACTACCTAATTTGGATTAATATAGACAGTATTTTAAATTTTTTAAGTCAAGATTTCTTAAGGTTCATAGGCTTTTGGCAGCCACTGGCAATCTATAAAGTGATCTGAAGGCTGGCAGTCTGACTATAAGGTTCATTCAACAAGAGTCTGCCACTTCCCCAGCACTTGCTGGTTTTCCTGAATTGCTAAAGAAAGAAATTAATAATGTATTACTGGATATATTTAAACTTAAAGTACCTTGTTTTATTACTTTATTATTTTTATTAAAACAATTATGATGAACCTTTGTTGAAATTTACCTTCAATTAGTAGTTTGCCTATGCACAAAAATAACAGGCCATGAATGCCAAAAGCTTAAGACATACTTTCTAACTGGCCCAGAAAACTTGCTGCTTCTAAAGTGATTTACTTGAGGGGCGCCTGGGTGGCTCCGTCGGTTGAGCGGCCGGCTTCAGCTCCGGTCATGATCTCTCTGTGAGTTTGAGCCCCGCGTCAGGCTCTGTGCTGACAGCTCAAAGCCTGGAGCCTGCTTCTGATTCTGGGTCTCCCTCTCTCTCTGCCCCTCCTTTGCTTGCTCTCTGTGTCTCTCTCTCAAAATTAATAAACATTAAAAAAACATTAATAAACATTTAAAAAAAATTTTTACAGTGATTTACTTGCATTTTCTAGTAGTTACAACAAAGATTATCTAGCTTTCACTATGTACAAGTGACAGCTGAAAAACCTATACAGAGAATACCGGGGAGAACTTAGAAGAAAAATCAGCATAAATGAGGTAACACTTTAAAATACCAAGAAACTTTCTATTCATTTTATAGGGATTCTTTACTCCAGACCCTATCTAATTACTCGTGGTCTTAAGCTATTCATTTATAAGTTGGCTGAAGTAACCAGTAAACACTCCTTTGGGGCATATCATTTGTAATAGTGATTTATTAGTCTGCTGCCTCCGGGTATGGGTCTGACCCTGAGCTTATAATTAGGCTGCATAATGTGGATACAGGATGGTGGTTCACCATCTCACTTTATGAAGTGGTATGGACATATGAAATGGAATAGTTTAATTAAGTGAATTGAGAATGCTGGTTTCACATATACAGCTTTAAAACATATTTAGCAAAATCATGTATGTGCTCAGAAAGCTTGGGAGTTACAATTCTACAAATAACCGAGGAAATACATATCATACATCCCTGTATAAACCTTTTATTTCTCATTTATTCATTAATCCAACTTACAGTTACTTCTGACTGGGAGTACAAGGATGACCTACATAGATTAATGTTGTCTTTACCTCTTGGAGCTAAAATTTTAGAGAATGGAAGAGGCAAGCATTAATAGTCAATTATAATGTAAGTAGATAAATGCTTGTAAAGGAAAAGTATAACCTACACAAATTTTAAAATAATATTTCATTCTTTTTCCTCTAAATCCTACGGAATAACATTCTCATATATTGCTTCCATCCTTTACTGTGAAGCAACTCTGGCTCATGGTTTGTAGTCACAGATTTCCCCAGAGGAAAATTCTGAAAATAACACCTAGTAATGTGGTGCCATGTTCACAGTGGCTACTCAATATGCACTGTGAGTGCTCAATACTTATTAACCATTAATGAAAATTCACAAGCGACTAAAACATGAGACTGTATTTCTTCCTAGACAAATAATGCATTGCTCAATGAATCTAAGACATTAATCAAGACCTGAAGCTATAAAACTTGGCTACTGACTTCTAGGAATTCATTCTAAAGAAATAATTAGGTAACTGTATAAAAATATAAGTAGAAAAACATTTAATACAGCATTACCTGCAAGAAAAAGGAAAGAAGGAAAAAAGAAGGAAGAAGAAAACACCTGAACAGCCAAATATAGAATATTGGCTAAATTAATTGGGATTTATCCATATAATACTAGACAGTCATTAAGAATTTATACACACATGCACAGACAAGGAAAGATGACTATGATAATGGGCAAGTAAACTAGATTTTAAAACATCATCTCCGTAGGGGGTGACTAGGTGGCTCAATCGGTTGAGTGTCAGACTCTTGAGTTCTGCTATCAAGCCCCTAGTCGGGTTCTGAGTATGGGTGACTGAGTGGCTCAGTCAGTTGGGCGTCAGACTCTTGATTTCCACTAGGTTAGGTCATGATTGATGGTTCCTGAGATGGAGCCCCTAGTCAGGTTCTGAGCTGACAGCACAGAGCCTGCTTGGCATTCTCTCTTTCTCTCCCCCTCGCTTTCTGCCCTTTTTCTGCTTGCACTTGCTCTTGCCTACAAACACTCTCTCTCAAAACAAACAAATACTTTTAAAAAATCATCTGAGTAGTATAATCCATTTGGGAAAAAATTAAACTTTTAAAATTCTAACTGTATATGCATGCAAATGTTCATATAAAACTTTCAAAAAACACCAAACATCAATAATGTTTATCTTTAAAACAATTTTTATTTTCATCGAAAAACTTGTGTTGTCTCCAAATTTCTGTAAGATTTTTTACAATCAGAAGGAAAAAAAAGCTATTTCCACTTAGATTAAAAAAAAAAAATCTGAGTGTGCCTGGGTGGCTCAGTCAGGTAAGCATCCAACTCTTGATTTTGGTTCAGGTCATGATCTCATGGTTTGTCGAACTGAGCGCCTTGTCAGGCTCTGAGTTGACAAAGTGGGGCCGGCTTGGGATTTCTCTGTCTCAAAAATTAAACATTAAAAAAAATCTGGCTATCTATGTCAAGTCATCTGTAAGCAACCTTATAATCAGATCACATGCAGGTTGTGATAACTAGGTGCTATCAGACTGAATCAGAACAGAAACAATATAGTTAAAATGTCAAATTCTGGAGTCAGGCAAAACTGGATTAATTTCCTAACCAAGCACAGTTAAATCTATACAATGTCCCATAAGGTTTTGCTTTTGTGGGTCTTTTCTTTTTAAGTCTTCTACACCTTGGATTCCTTGTCTATAAAACAGAAGTAGTATTAGCACCTACCTCACAGAGTTGTGACCAGTAACATAATATCTACAAAGCATTTAGAATAATGCCCCAGTTTCTATTAAGCACCCGTGCACGCACACACACCCACCCCTATCTAATAAAAGTTTAAAAGTTAGTTTCTACATGATCCCCAAACATTAATATTGGATGAACTAAGCACTGATATGTTTTCTACCTTCTAAACATATTTGTTCTCCATTTTAATAACTTTCCCAGTGTCTAAATGATTTAAGTAGCAAATACTTCTTCTAATGTTGATGTTCAATGTAGGGGAAAAAATCAGTTTTACATATCTATCTAAAATGAAAAGCAAAAATCCCTCTCCTTACTTTCTTTCCCAGTCTGACATCATTTCTTTCCATATTGTGTCTGTGCCTGATTCACTGGGTGACTTAATTTTCCCAGATAGATCAAAATGAACATACTGACCTGCACATTATCTCATAGAATGTATCACAGACAACTTTCCACATCATTTTTTTATTGCTGGATAGTATTCCAATGTATATCATTATTTAACCATTTCCCTATTGAAGACCATTTATAGGGTTTCCAACTTTTCAGTAAGGCAAACAATGCTGCAATGTACATCCACAAACATGTATCTCCTAGAAACTGCAAACACCTTTTTTAATTGATTTATTTATTTTGAGAGGGAGCGAGAGCAAGGAAGGGAGAGAGAAGGAGGGAAAGAATCCCTAGCAGACTCTGCACTGTCAGTGCAGAGCCTGATATGAGGTTTGAACTTACGAACCTTAAGATCTTGACCCAAGCTGAAGTCAGATGCTTAACTGACTGAGCCACCCAGCTGCCCCGAAACTGCAAATATTTTTGTGAAATTGAGTGGATTGTTAGCTTCTTGACCTATATTCCCTAAAGAACAGAACCTGGGGCAAAGCTTCCAAACTAAGGAATTCTTAGGAGATGAAATCTTAGGATATGAAGAATGAGAAGAAAAAGGAAGTGAGACAGGTCAGGAAGAGAAGCTAATAAAAGATGATACTGTTATTAAGCTGCCTTCACCGACCCAGGTAACAGAGGATCAGAGGATCTCTTCTTGTCAGGCTAAAAGGACATCCTGTCTCAGAACAGGCAAAAAAGAAAGGAAGAAAGGAAAAGCTAACTGTCAGTCAGTTCCTTCCCATTTCCTCTCTCTACTTGATCAAACTTTGCCCCCTGAACTTCTTGGCTTGTTACATAACCTCTCCAAATAGCTGCTGGGGAACAGCTTCTGCTACACTCTCCCACCTGATCACCTGCACCTGGCAGAAGCAGACTTCTTTGAGTCTGGTTGATAGGAGGTCATACTGAAGGTGGTCCTCATACCAAAAAAAGCTAAATGGGCAGGCACGTGGTTAGGAGGCAAAGAAGTCATCTCCTAGAAGACTGCTGCCAATTTATACTCCACTAAAAGCGCATGCCTATGCTGACTGCCTCATGTGTGGCCAAAGGGGCTTCTAATTCAATCTATCAGAAAAAAGTAGCACACACTGTTGTATCTTATATTTCTTGATTATTAGTGAGACCAAGTATCTTTCACTATTTCTTCTGGGGATGGCTCATGTCTTTAACCTCCAGGTGCCATTTCTCACCATTCTATTACAAGACTATAATTAAACTACAGGATTCTGTTACTCTCAGTGATACCCTAGTCCCTAAAATTACGTTGCATTACTATAAATCAAACACTTAAGACTACCAGCTAGCTTAAAATATCTTCATTGGTTATTCTGTCCACAGCTGTAACAGAAGAGAACAAGGCAGAACAACAACTTCCTTATCCCCACTTCCCATAATTACATTTTGCATCATGTAAGGAAACTTGGACATATAAGAAAAGTTTGCATTTCCATCCAGTTTCTTTATGTCCTTGAGCTCTGGTCTGAATGCTTAAGTTATCCGTCAGGACAATGACTCCAGCTTCCTATCATCTTGTTTCTCGACCAATCAAACTTCATTGCCAGTGTCCAGTTCAAATTTCCTTTTATCACTGTAGGGTTCTGATCATAAGATAACTATCCCCAATATTGAACCTTTTTCCATGCAAGCACAGATACGAAGAAATTCAGACCCCAATTTGTGGTAACATCTCTTTTTCCTCTCATCATCATTTTCCCCCTCGAGAATTATCCTGATTGTAGGTTGTTCTGTTTTTTTTTTTTTTATTTCTGCATTGTACCCAAGGATCAATCCATTACCCCACCCTCTCCCTTCTCATTTCTGCCACACTCTAAAAATTGAAAGACCAATAATCATGGAAGCTTTGATTATAAAGCTGAAAGTGTGTGATCATTTTGCTCTCAAGTTAGGAACTGTGTCAAATACCTAGAAGTCTTACTTCTCATGCTCTGTGATGTGAATAAACAGCACTGCCTCTAGAAGAGGGGTCTCTATAGTGACAATGAAAACAATGTTGTCTTCAGACAGTGTTTCAAATCCAAGCCTTTGTAATATCTTCTTTTCAATTATAGTTGACATATATTAGTTTCAGATGTACAACATAGAGTTTTGATAATCCTATACATTACCCAATGCTCATAAGTATAGTCCCCATCTGTCACCATACATTATTATGATATTACCGACTATATTTCCTATGCTCTACTTTATATTCCTAAGATTTATTTATTGTATAATTGGAAATTTATACCACTTAATCTCCTTTACCTATTTCAACCATCCCCCATCCTCCCTCTGGCAACCACCAATTTGTTCTCTGTATGAGTTTGTTTCTGTTTTGTTCATTTTGTTTTTTAGATTCCACATATAAGTAAAATCATATGTTATTTGTCTTTCTCTAACTTAATATCATACCCTCTAGATCCATCCATGTTGTCACAAATAGGAAGACCTCATTCTTTTTCATGGCTGAGTATTTTACCGTATATGTATACACATACACACACACACACCCCACATCTTGCTTATCCACTAATCTATTGTTTCTCTTCTGATCACAAACATCCTTTGTCTTTGTAATATTTTCTTTAAAATGAAGATATTTATTTTCAACTTGGTTAGTAAACTCTAATTCACACAGCTGACAGACTGGATTTCATATGGAGAAAAACTATATTTTCCCACTCTGCATAAAAGGAATAGGCTTAGACTTAACTAAATCAGTCCTTATATGATTGAAGGTTTGCAGTCACAAAAAGGAAAGAAATGAATTAATTTTCCCTCTGAAGAATTCTTCTGTAATTTGAACCTAGTCATTTATTCAACACTGCCGACCATGTGCTACCTTTTCACTCACAAACCCCAGGAACACTAACACCCATTTATTTTTAGTAGCATATTAGTAACATTCTTGCCTCTTTATACAGTTAGTATAAAATAATTTATATTTTCATTACACTCTAGAGTTTACAAACACATATACATATATAATCTCAATGAATTATAATCTTCCCTCACAACTTTAAAATATACTATACTACAAAGCTCCAAAAGTAAATCATACCAAATATTATAAATAAAATTTTAACAATAAAAGACCAATACAAGTATAAAGAAATTAACCTTCCATTTCCTTCCTGCTTGCTCCAAGACAATTCCATATTAGCACGGTTGGTTCATTTTCCCAATTTAAGCTTTTAAAAAATACATACTAAATTTCCCTATATTGTATTTCAATCAATTGCCTGAGACTACAATGTCATAAATAAAATACCTGATCATAAATTTCTCAAAAGACATAAAATCAAAGACACTCAACAACTACAAATTAAATGCAAAAACACAAACAATGAAAAAGAGTTACGTAAAATTCAAGTTGATCAGTTAATTAACCAGTCTATTCTGAACCAACTTAGTCTTCTCTGCACTGATATTAAGATTATAACCATGCACCAAAATCATCTTGGTCTAGTCTTTTCATTTTATGTTTTCTTATAAATTATGGAGCTATGGGAAAAAAGTCAATCACCTTTCAGATGTTTGACTGCAAAAGCACGTCCTAGAATAGCAATGATATGAATTATTTAAATACAGGACTCTCCATGAAATGAGGGCTATCTGTAAAACAGCATATACTTAAACTAGGGAATACATTACAATATTTCAAATACCTAGAAGATCCCAAGCCTCCTATAATTCTATATTTACACAGCTGATGAAGAACTCCAATACACAGAAGTTAAAAAAACAAAACCATAAAAGGCCTCGAAAAGGCAAGAACATAGCTTTTACTATTTTCACACAAACACTTCCTCTATAACATCTTACCATATCCAGGCATGAAGAGGACATTTTACTTTTGTTCACTACAAAATATACTTATAAGAACATATAAGTTGAACTGATTTTTTTAATGTTATCTTGAGAAAGTGCATGCGCAAATGTGCACAAATGGGGGAAGGGAAGGAGAGAGAAAGAGAGAGAGAGACAGAGAGAATCCCAATCTGATAATGCAAAGTCCAATGGAAGAAGGCTTGATCTCTCAAACTGTGAGCTGAAATTGAGTCAGACGTTCAACTGACTGAGCCTCTCAGGAGCCCCAAGTTGAACTGATTTTTAAGTACATGATTGAAGCAGCATTTAAGACCAAATGCCATTGCGTGGAGGTGGATAAAAATACTTAACTATTCAATTTTTTATTCAACCCATTTCTTGAAAGTGTTATCTGAGTAGAAGTATATTCTAAGTTTTCCCATATTTCAGAGCTTTTTGCATTAACTTATGAAAATAACATAAACACAAATTTGCAATTTAAGAATTATTGTCCTGTTCATTTTGCAACTGATATTTTCTTGTTCCAACATGATACAAATAATTAAAAGTTAATCTGTCATCTTGTAAAAAAGGAGATAATTGACACTTCATTCTTTTCCAACATGTGTAAGGTAAATAAGGCTGCAGATTTTTATCTAAGCATAAAAATGATCAAAGAAAAAGTAAGCGTGATTGGTATAGTAAGTTATTCAATATACATGGTTTTCAGCCTCAGCAGAGGTTCATATAAATGTGTTTTCTCAAAAACCTCTTTTGCAGATGCATGCATACATACACATGCACACATATCTGCAAACACAGAAAAATGTTTATATCTCTAAGTATTAAAGTTGGGCACTTAATGATATCTGATGTGCTGAAATTTTAGGAATTTATATAAAAATAGGACAAGGCCTGATCTTTTTTTTTTAAACAGGTGTTTTTGTTTTTAATTTTTTAAATGTTTTTATTTATTTTTGAGAGAGAGAGAGACAGCGTGAGCAGGGGAGGGTCTGGGGTTGGGGGGAGACACAGAATTCAAAGCAGGCTCCAGGCTCTGAGCTAGCTGTCAGCACAGAGCCTGACACGGGGCTCAAACCCACGAACCGTGAGATCATGACCTGAGCCGAAGCCAGACGCTCAACCGACTGAGCCACCCAGGTACCCCTGACAAAGCCTGATGTGAGGGGTTCCAACTAATGTCAAACCCTTCCTTTAAGCTAACAGAGCCTCTGCTGGGTTATCTGGGTACAAAATATGTTAACTCTTTCAATACTTCGATACTCAGGGTTGGTTCATCTGGCTAGGTGATACCTGGCAAAAAGCTAGACTAGGAGAGAATGCTCACACCTTACTGATAGACCAGACAAACTCAGTATCAGTAGGTGACGGCATCATGACTTAGCACAGACTCAGCTGAAGCACCCCAACAGGAACCCCTGGAAACTCTGCATAATGCCAAAAGAGGTTACATGTTGGACTAATGGGAAACATCCCATTTAAATTTTCCTGCGATATACTACAAACACAAAGTGTGTGTGTGTAAAATCAATCATTGTAAAAATCATAAAGTCTTCTAATTCAGTTTTTTTAAGTCATACCCAATGACACAGTAATTAAATTGGAGGATTCATGATTTTACGTTGATGAGCAGAACTGCTAGAGGAAGAAGGTAAAAAGTAAGTAATCCTGAATTTACTGAGAAAATCACATTTCAAAGTGGATCATTCCTTTTAAAATTTCAGAAGATGACAAATAATTAATCATTATTATTATAAGATTTCAGCAGGATTTCAGCATTAGTTTACACTAAGTAATACAGCCTGAAAAGGCTCAATAAATCTTAGCTAAACTGAATCTCAAAGGACAAATGAACATAGTCATCCCTAGTTTTACAACACAAATAGATCTGAAAAGAAAACAAAGGCACTTGGAAGTACAGAAATCTAGTACAGTACTAGGGTAATTGTTCCAGGATAGTAATTCCATAGAATAAAACATATATAAGAAAAATGCTCTGTGGACTAGAAAAAATAATTCATAGAAAGGACACAAAGATTAAAATGGTGATAAAAAGGATTTAGCCAGCTATTGTACAAATATTCGATTTTTAAACCTTCTATCTCTCAACATGTAAAGCTTCTGCACATGATCCAAATCTGGGGGGATAGGAAGGGAAGTCAACCTTAAAGTTTCTCCACGGGGGAAGTGTAGAGGAGGGGAAGGGATGAAGAGCACACGTATCTCGATGAGCATGGAGCAACATATGGAAGTGCCGAGACGCCACACTGTCCACCGGGAACTCACAAATGCTGTATGTTAAGTGCACTGGAATTAAAAGTAAATTGAAAAAAAGTATCCATCTAGGTTTACAAAATTTTAATATCCAAAACAATGTTCAGAAGTTAAAAAATTTTAAATAGGGGACAATTACAAGCATTTCTGTTAAGTAAGCAATACAAATAGAATTATTTGAGATGCAATGTTAACACCGTATGTAAACACAACTTTGTTATTTTTTAGGTTTTAATATATCTCATTTCTTAGTAATAACATCAAACTGCTCTGCTACAATTACTGATATTGAATACAAAATGACAGCAGGTAATATGAAGGAAATTTAAACAAGCATACAACACTAGACACGTATACATACACACAAGAAACTAACAAACCATCACCACCGAAACAAAACTTCTAGATTCATTTGACCAAATTATTTCTCATAATCCTATACCTGTATTAAGAGATTAATTAATGTCTACATTGTTACAGTTTACACGTACATATACAGTTGTTCTTACATATAAGGTTAAAACTGTGAAATTATAATAGTCAGTCCATATTAAGATTTCTCCTCAGGGGTGCCTGAATGGCTCAGTTGGTTAAGCTTCCAACTCAGCTCAGGTCATGATCTCATAGTTTGTGAGTTCAAGCCTTGCACTGGGCTCTGTGCTGACAGCTTGGAGTCTGGAGCCTGCTTCGGATTCTGTGTCTCCCTCTCTCTCTGCTCCTCCCCCACTTGCACTCTGTCTCTCTCTCTCTCAAAAATAAACATTAAAAATTTGTAAAAAAGATTTCTCCTCACTGTTAATCTATTTGGTTTTTTTTAATGTTTATTTCTTTTAATGTTTATCTGACAGAGAGACAGCGTGAACAGGGGAGAGGCAGAGAGAGGGAGATTCAGAATCCTAAGCAGGCTCCAGGCTCCAAGGTGTCAGCATAGAGCCCAACAAGGGGCTCCAACTCACGAATCATGAGATCATGACCTGAGCCTACTTTGGACACTTAATGGACTAAGCCGACACAGGCATCCCCTTCCTCACTGTAAATCTAACATTAAATATTTCTAAATACTTTCAAATACTGTAAAATTTTAGCCAAAACATTACAAAGATTTCAATTTCTGAAGAGAAAGACCAATTTTCAATTATTTCATAATTTCCAATTTATTAATGATTCTGTCAATATTCACTTATATCAGTGTTGAAGACAAGGAGTAACACTATGCTGCCAAGAAAGAATACAAAACTATACAGCCATCTTGAAACAAATCTGGTATATATTTCCCTTTTAAAAATTATAAAATATGAAGTTGTTAGACTGGCTTAAAATACAGCTGAAATCTATACTCACTTTTAAAAGGGCAGACAATCCTAGAAAAGAGTATCAGGCTCCAATGTGACAAGGTCAAATATTTGATGAATATTTAAGGAAAAGACAGAATATAAAATATATCCATGAAAAGCTAAAATCTTCTAAAAAGAGCAATGTGGTGTGTAGGGAAAATTATGCATTTATCTAAGTCAGACAAGCGTGGGTCTGAAACTCTTGCTTTTGTACTTTCAAGCTATGAGCTGATTACTTACTTAATCTCTTGGTTACATTACTTAACTTTCATGAGCTTTAGTTTCCTCATCTGTGAGAGAATAATAATAATAGTAATACCCACCCTACAGGACCAAAGTCAAAAGGACTAATCAAAACTGATAAGAATCTTTATTCTTAATCTTACATATATGTATACATAAATAAACTCACATGAAAGATATATATTGTTTTGGTACAGAATATATTAGAATACTAATAATACATTCATTAAGTTTGCAACACACAATTTTGCTGACTTCCGTATCATTATGTTTTTAAAATAAAGGGGGGATAGGGGCGCCTGGGTGGCTCAGTCAGTTGAGTGTCTGGCTTCGGCTCAGGTCATGATCTCACGTTCGTGGGTTCGAGCCCCGCATTGGGCTCTGTGCTGACAGCTCAGAGCCTGGAGCCTGCTTCGGATTCTGTGTCTCCCTCTCTCTCTGACCCTCCCCTGTTCCCACTGTGTCTCTCTGTCTCTCAAAAATAAATAAAGAACATTAAAAATAAAGGGGGGGGGGACAAAAAATTATCTTCCTTCACTGGGTTTTAAATACAAATTAACAAATTTTTCAAGCCCTAAATTTAAAACAGCCCAGTGTCAAAACTACTATATGATGGGAAAATACTATGGTAAAACCGAATTATATGTTAAAAAAAGAGTAGGTGGGAAATAACTCATTAACAAAAACAAAAACAGAACAACAACAAAAAACTTCTCTAAAGAGGTTTCCCTTTTACTTAATTTGAAATTGTAGATTACTAAGAATTCCACTCAAGGTTTTTGAATATATGAAATATTCAACCTAATGAGAAATTGAAAAACTGGAAGATAACAACACTTATTTGTTATGTGCAAGTACAACAAGAAGAAATATCAAAACCAACACCCATTATATAGCAGAATCTGGTTCCAGTGCAATCTCATCCCACTAATATCAATGGAAACATGACAAGTTTATCCCAGGGTGATTTTACATGATTTCTATGATGAACTACGATGCTATTGAAAGACAGAATGTTAGTCCTAAAACCTAAAACCATTCACATATTTTAAGTTATATCACTACATTACTTTTTTAATGAAGAACCAACATGTCACTCAATTTCTGCATACACACACATACAGGCATACACACACCTCTTTTTCTTCCATTGGCAAATAAAATAGGAGAGGACAAGTAAATGCAAGAAGGAATGTGAAAATACCCAATAAATATGTCAGATGATTATCCTATTTGTTAATTCTCCTCTGAAACTAACCAAAACATTACAAATTTTTTAACCACAAATAGGGACCACTAGATTAAAATGGCAAATGCAAACACACACATACACGCACGCACACAAGCATTACAGATCCTATAGTTCCGTATTGTACAACCCTTTATAAAATCAGTAGGATAGACCATTTTACATTTTTACTAATACATCATGTTTTCTGTACCAGAAATTACTTGTATATGGAAGCTAATAAATTTGACCCAAAGTATATTCAGTATTTGTTTCTAGTAACAAAACATTATAATATAGCTCTGCACTTAGAACACATGGTTTTTCAGTAGAAAAAATAATCTATAATCTGGAAACTAGACAAAAATACATTTTCAATTACTAACTTCTAATTAATATACTTAAATTGTTTTTTAATTAAAATAAATCTGAAGGGCGCCTGGGTGACTCAGTCAGCTGAGCATCCAACTCTTGATATCAGCTCAGGTCACGGTCTCACAAAAGTGAGATGGAGCCCCGCACCGGCATCACACTGCACGTGGAGTATGCCTGAGATTCTCCTTTTCTCTCTCCCTCCGCCCTTCTCCCCAGCTTGCACTCTCTCTCTCAAATAAAAAAATAATAACCCGCTCCAAAAGGAACTATTTCTAGAGTATTTCTTCTGCCTAAGTCTTTAATATCATAATTGAATTAGTTGACTCAAATGTATAATTACTTTACTCACAAATAAATATATCCTATTCTACTGCACAAAATCTTAAGAATTCCGTAAAAGAAAATTTGTTACACAAGATACTATTTTTCTAATAAATTTAGATTACCAAATGAAATTTACATTATTTTTCTTATATGAGTTAAATAGGACAATAAAATCCTTTCTCATTTTTAGTTCTCATCTATTATTTCAAGGTTACGTTTTTGGATGTAAAGATAAAAGATGTTCTCTATTGAAACTACATCTATACAAAACATTACATTTTGATATATTAAATAGAGTTAAGCTTTTTAAAAATTTCTAACCCTACAGTTACTATTTATAAGGGAAACAAAAACACAAAATAAGCACAATGTAAGTATATGAACCTTCACAGGAAATCACAGTAACTTTAAACTGTGAAACACTGCCCTCTACAGTTCGCTGAATTAAAAGACAATTCAATTTATCTAAATCACAATATAATCCAGCCAAGGAATTTTGGATGTTCTTACCTTATATTTGTAGCAAAATTCTTCTGCACTACATAAAGCTCTTTTGAAAAATAGGTTTATCCTAGATAAATGCCTATTTCAAATATTTTTCAACTTTAAAATTTCTCCTCTCTGGCTCACCCAAAATTACATGTGCAGTTAAACAGGCATTAACTGTCATGTTCCTGCATAATACACTACTTAATCCAATTAAAATCTAACACAATTAATCCATATGCAGCATATCTGAGAAAACATGGACACAAGCCTTATAAAACAGGAATAAACTTACTGCATTCAGAATTCAACGTACGCCATGTCCTAACTTGATTTCCTGCACCTTGACACTATTATAACGGGGAAAGCTATATAAAGCAACAACAACCCTTCCCCTAGCACCACACATGACACCACTGCCAGATCATTTCAATTCAACATTTACTGATCCTCTTCTGTTTCAGTTTCTGTCCAGGTACAGGGAATATAAGTAAAATATAATCTTAATTTGGGGTAAATTTATAAGAGAAAGAAAAATTAAATTCAAAGTGTTCAGTACAAGGGTGCCTAGGTGGCTCATTCAGTTAAGTGCCTGACTCTTGATTTTGGC